>NW_027065273.1:0-22508 GCF_032884065.1 Artemia franciscana
CAATCATAAAATAGTCTAATATCTTTATTTTTTTTCAACAGACATAGCTATTACCCTCGAAAACTAAAACTTTTGACATAGGAAAAGAGCCTTTAAGCACATTCTTTACCATGTGCAATCATAAAATAGTCTAATATCTTCATTTTTCCAACATACGTAAATATTACCCTCGAAAACTAAAACTTTTGACATAGGAAAAGAGCCTTTAATCACATTCTTTACCATGTGCAATCCTAAAATAATCTAATATCTTCATTTTTTCAACAGACGTAGCTATTACCCTCGAAAACTAAAACTTTTGAAATAGGAAAAGAGCCTTTAATCACATTCTTTACCATGTGCAATCATCAAGTTGTCTAATATCTTCATTTTTTCAACATACGTAGCTATTACCCTCGAAAACTAAAACTTTTGACATAGGAAAAGAGCCTTTAATCACATTCTTTACCATTTGCAATCATAAAATAGTCTAATATCTCCATTTTTTCAACATATGTAGCTATTACCCTCGAAAACTAAACTTTTGACATAGGAAAAGAGCCTTTAATCACATTCTTTACCATTTGCAATCATAAAATAGTCTAATATCTTCATTTTTTCAACATACGTAGCTATTACCCTCGAAAACTAAAACTTTTGACATAGGAAAAGAGCCTTTAATCACATTCTTTACCATTTGCAATCATAAAATAGTCTAATATCTTCATTTTTTCAACATACGTAGCTATTACCCTCGAAAACTAAAACTTTTGACATAGGAAAAGAGCCTTTAAGCACATTCTTTACTATGTGCAATCATAAAATTGTCTAATATCTTCATTTTTTCAACAGACGTAGCTATTACCCTCGAAAACTAAAACTTTTGAAATAGGAAAAGAGCCTTTAATCACATTCTTTACCATGTGCAATCATCAAATTGTCTAATATCTTCATTTTTTCAACATACGTAGCTATTACCCTCGAAAACTAAAACTTTTGACATAGGAAAAGAGCCTTTAATCACATTCTTTACCATTTGCAATCATAAAATAGTCTAATATCTCCATTTTTTCAACATATGTAGCTATTACCCTCGAAAACTAAACTTTTGACATAGGAAAAGAGCCTTTAATCACATTCTTTACCATTTGCAATCATAAAATAGTCTAATATCTTCATTTTTTCAACATACGTAGCTATTACCCTCGAAAACTAAAACTTTTGACATAGGAAAAGAGCCTTTAATCACATTCTTTACCATTTGCAATCATAAAATAGTCTAATATGTTCATTTTTTCAACATACGTAGCTATTACCCTCGAAAACTAAAACTTTTGACATAGGAAAAGAGCCTTTAAGCACATTCTTTACTATGTGCAATCATAAAATTGTCTAATATCTTCATTTTTTCAACATACGTAGCTATTACCCTCGAAAACTAAAACTTTTGACATAGGAAAGGAGCCTTTAATCGCATTCTTTACCATATGCAATCATAAAATAGTCTAATATCTTCATTTTTTCCACAGACATAGCTATTACCCTCGAAAACTAAAACTTTTGACATAGGAAAAGAGCCTTTAATCACATTCTTTACCATGTGCAATCATAAAATTAACTAAGATCTTCATTTTTTCAACATACGTAGCTATTACCCTCGAAAACTAAAACTTTTGACAGAGGAAAAGAGCCTTTAATCACATTCTTTACCATGTGCAATCATAAAATTGTCTAATATCTTCATTATTTCAACATACGTAGCTATTACCCTCGAAAACTAAATCTTTTGCATAAGAAAAGAGCCTTTAATCACATTCTTTACCATGTGCAATCATAAAATAGTCTAATATATTCATTTTTTCCACAGATATTACCCTCGAAAACTAAAACTTTTGAAATAGGAAAAGAGCCTTTAATCACATTCCTTACCATTTGCAATCATAAAATAGTCTAATATCTTCATATTTTCAACATACGTAGCTATTACCCTCAAAAACTAAAACTTTTGACATAGGAAAAGAGCCTTTAATCACATTTCTTTATTATGTGCAATCATAAAATTGTCTAATATCTTCATTTTTTCCACAGACAAAGCTATTACCCTCGAAAACTAAAACTTTTGACATAGGAAAAGAGCATTTAATCGCATTCTTTACCATGTGCAATCATAAAATAGTCTAATATCTTCATTTTTTTCACAGACCTAGCTATTACCCTCGAAAACTAAAACTTTTGACATAGGAAAAGAGCCTTTAATCACATTCTTTACCATTTGCAATTATAAAATTGTCTAATATCTTCATTTTTTCCACAGACAAAGCTATTAACCTCGAAAACTAAAACTTTTGAAATAAGAAAAGAGCCTTTAATCACATTCTTTACCATTTGCAATCATAAAATAGTCTAATATCTTCATTTTTTCAACAAACGTAGCTATTACCCTCGAAAACTAAAACTTTTGAAATAGGAAAAGAGCCTTTAATCACATTCTTTACCATGTGCAATCATAAAATAGTCTAATATCTTCATTTTTTTCACAGACCTAGCTACTACCCTCGAAAACTAAAACTTTTGACATAGGAAAAGAGCCTTTAATCACATTCTTTACCATGTGCAATCATAAAATTGTCTAATATCTTCATTTTTTCCACAGACAAAGCTATTACCCTCGAAAACTAAAACTTTTGACATAGGAAAAGAGCCTTTAATCACATTCTCTACCATTTGCAATCATAAAATAGTCTAATATCTTCATTTTTTCAATATACGTAGCTATTACCCTCGAAAACTAAAACTTTTGACATAGGAAAAGAGCCTTTAATCACATTCTTTACCATTTGCAATCATAAAATAGTCTAATATCTTCATTTTTTCAACATACGTAGCTATTACCCTCGAAAACTAAAACTTTTGACATAGGAAAAGAGCCTTTAATCACATTCTTTACCATTTGCAATCATAAAATAGTCTAATATGTTCATTTTTTCAACATACGTAGCTATTACCCTCGAAAACTAAAACTTTTGACATAGGAAAAGAGCCTTTAAGCACATTCTTTACTATGTGCAATCATAAAATTGTCTAATATCTTCATTTTTTTCAACATACGTAGCTATTACCCTCGAAAACTAAAACTTTTGACATAGGAAAGGAGCCTTTAATCGCATTCTTTACCATATGCAATCATAAAATAGTCTAATATCTTCATTTTTTCCACAGACATAGCTATTACCCTCGAAAACTAAAACTTTTGACATAGGAAAAGAGCCTTTAATCACATTCTTTACCATGTGCAATCATAAAATTAACTAAGATCTTCATTTTTTCAACATACGTAGCTATTACCCTCGAAAACTAAAACTTTTGACATAGGAAAAGAGCCTTTAATCACATTCTTTACCATGTGCAATCATAAAATTGTCTAATATCTTCATTTTTTTCAACATACGTAGCTATTACCCTCGAAAACTAAAACTTTTGACATAAGAAAAGAGCCTTTTAATCACATTCTTTACCATGTGCAATCATAAAATAGTCTAATATATTCATTTTTTCCACAGATATTACCCTCGAAAACTAAAACTTTTGAAATAGGAAAAGAGCCTTTAATCACATTCCTTACCATTTGCAATCATAAAATAGTCTAATATCTTCATATTTTCAACATACGTAGCTATTACCCTCAAAAACTAAAACTTTTGACATAGGAAAAGAGCCTTTAATCACATTCTTTATTATGTGCAATCATAAAATTGTCTAATATCTTCATTTTTTCCACAGACAAAGCTATTACCCTCGAAAACTAAAACTTTTGACATAGGAAAAGAGCCTTTAATCGCATTCTTTACCATGTGCAATCATAAAATGGTCTAATATCTTCATTTTTTTTCACAGACCTAGCTATTACCCTCGAAAACTAAAACTTTTGACATAGGAAAAGAGCCTTTAATCACATTCTTTACCATTTGCAATTATAAAATTGTCTAATATCTTCATTTTTTCCACAGACATAGCTATTAACCTCGAATACTAAAACTTTTGAAATAAGAAAAGAGCCTTTAATCACATTCTTTACCATTTGCAATCATAAAATAGTCTAATATCTTCATTTTTTCAACAAACGTAGCTATTACCCTCGAAAACTAAAACTTTTGAAATAGGAAAAGAGCCTTTAATCACATTCTTTACCATGTGCAATCATAAAATAGTCTAATATCTTCATTTTTTTCACAGACCTAGCTACTACCCTCGAAAACTAAAACTTTTGACATAGGAAAAGAGCCTTTAATCACATTATTTACCATGTGCAATCATAAAATTGTCTAATATCTTCATTTTTTCCACAGACAAAGCTATTACCCTCGAAAACTAAAACTTTTGACATAGGAAAAGAGCCTTTAATCACATTCTCTACCATGTGCAATCATAAAATAGTCTAATATCTTCATTTTTTCAATATACGTAGCTATTACCCTCGAAAACTAAAACTTTTGAAATAGGAAAAGAGCCTTTAATCACATTCTTTACCATTTGCAATCATAAAATAGTCTAATATCTTCATTTTTTCAAGATACGTAGCTATTATCCTCGAAAACTAAAACTTTTGAAATAGGAAAAGAGCCTTTAATCACATTCTATACCATGTGCAATCATAAAATAGTCTAATATCTTTATTTTTTCAACATACGTAGCTATTACCCACGAAAACTAAAACTTTTGAAAAAGAAAAAGAGCCTTTAATCATATTCTTTACCATTTGCAATCATAAAATAGTCTAATATCTTCATTTTTTCCACAGACATAGCTATTAACCTCGAAAACTAAAACTTTTGAAATAAGAAAAGAGCCTTTAATCACATTCTTTACCATTTGCAATTATAAAATTGTCTAATATCTTCATTTTTTCCACAGACATAGCTATTAACCTCGAAAACTAAAACTTTTGAAATAAGAAAAGAGCCTTTAATCACATTCTTTACCATTTGCAATCATAAAATAGTCTAATATCTTCATTTTTTCAACAAACGTAGCTATTACCCTCGAAAACTAAAACTTTTGAAATAGGAAAAGAGCCTTTAATCACATTCTTTACCATGTGCAATCATAAAATAGTCTAATATCTTCATTTTTTTCACAGACCTAGCTACTACCCTCGAAAACTAAAACTTTTGACATAGGAAAAGAGCCTTTAATCACATTATTTACCATGTGCAATCATAAAATTGTCTAATATCTTCATTTTTTCAACAAACGTAGCTATTACCCTCGAAAACTAAAACTTTTGACATAGGAAAAGAGCCTTTAATCACATTCTTTACCATTTGCAATCATAAAATAGTCTAATATCTTCATTTTTTCAACATACGTAGCTACCATTTGCAATCATAAAATAGTCTAATATCTTAATTTTTTCAACATACGTAGCTATTACCCTCGAAAACTAAAACTTTTGACATAGGAAAGGAGCCTTTAATCACATTCTATACCATGTGCAATCATAAAATTGTCTAATATCTTCATTTTTTCCATAGACATAGCTATTACCCTCGAAAACTAAAACTTTTGAAATAGGAAAAGAGCCTTTAATCACATTCTTTACCATGTGCAATCATAAAATAGTCTAATATCTTCATTTTTTCAACAGACATAGCTATTACCCTCGAAAACTAAAACTTTTGACATAGGAAAAGAGCCTTTAAGCACATTCTTTACCATGTGCAATCATAAAATAGTCTAATATCTTCATTTTTCCAACATACGTAAATATTACCCTCGAAAACTAAAACTTTTGACATAGGAAAAGAGCCTTTAATCACATTCTTTACCATGTGCAATCCTAAAATAATCTAATATCTTCATTTTTTCAACAGACGTAGCTATTACCCTCGAAAACTAAAACTTTTGAAATAGGAAAAGAGCCTTTAATCACATTCTTTACCATATGCAATCATAAAATAGTCTAATATCTTCATTTTTTCAACAGACGTAGCTATTACCCTCGAAAACTAAAACTTTTGAAATAGGAAAAGAGCCTTTAATCACATTCTTTACCATGTGCAATCATCAAATTGTCTAATATCTTCATTTTTTTCAACATACGTAGCTATTACCCTCGAAAACTAAAACTTTTGACATAGGAAAAGAGCCTTTAATCACATTCTTTACCATTTGCAATCATAAAATAGTCTAATATCTCCATTTTTTCAACATATGTAGCTATTACCCTCGAAAACTAAACTTTTGACATAGGAAAAGAGCCTTTAATCACATTCTTTACCTTTTGCAATCATAAAATAGTCTAATATCTTCATTTTTTCAACATACGTAGCTACCATTTGCAATCATAAAATAGTCTAATATCTTAATTTTTTCAACATACGTAGCTATTACCCTCGAAAACTAAAACTTTTGACATAGGAAAGGAGCCTTTAATCACATTCTTTACCATGTGCAATCATAAAATTGTCTAATATCTTCATTTTTTCCATAGACATAGCTATTACCCTCGAAAACTAAAACTTTTGAAATAGGAAAAGAGCCTTTAATCACATTCTTTACCATGTGCAATCATAAAATAGTCTAATATCTTCATTTTTTCAACATACGTAGCTATTACCCTCAAAAACTAAAACTTTTGAAATAGGAAAAGAGCCTTTAATCACATTCTTTACCATTTGCAATCATAAAATAGTCTAATATCTTCATTTTTTCAACATACGTAGCTATTACCCCTCGAAAACTAAAACTTTTGAAATAGGAAAAGAGCCTTTAATCACATTCTTTACCATGTGCAATCATAAAATAGTCTAATATCTTCATTTTTTCAACAGACATAGCTATTACCCTCGAAAACTAAAACTTTTGACATAGGAAAAGAGCCTTTAAGCACATTCTTTACCATGTGCAATCATAAAATAGTCTAATATCTTCATTTTTCCAACATACGTAAATATTACCCTCGAAAACTAAAACTTTTGACATAGGAAAAGAGCCTTTAATCACATTCTTTACCATGTGCAATCCTAAAATAATCTAATATCTTCATTTTTTCAACAGACGTAGCTATTACCCTCGAAAACTAAAACTTTTGAAATAGGAAAAGAGCCTTTAATCACATTCTTTACCATGTGCAATCATCAAATTGTCTAATATCTTCATTTTTTCAACATACGTAGCTATTACCCTCGAAAACTAAAACTTTTGACATAGGAAAAGAGCCTTTAATCACATTCTTTACCATTTGCAATCATAAAATAGTCTAATATCTCCATTTTTTCAACATATGTAGCTATTACCCTCGAAAACTAAACTTTTGACATAGGAAAAGAGCCTTTAATCACATTCTTTACCATTTGCAATCATAAAATAGTCTAATATCTTCATTTTTTCAACATACGTAGCTATTACCCTCGAAAACTAAAACTTTTGACATAGGAAAAGAGCCTTTAATCACATTCTTTACCATTTGCAATCATAAAATAGTCTAATATCTTCATTTTTTCAACATACGTAGCTATTACCTTCGAAAACTAAAACTTTTGACATAGGAAAAGAGCCTTTAAGCACATTCTTTACCATATGCAATCATAAAATTGTCTAATATCTTCATTTTTTCAACATACGTAGCTATTACCCTCGAAAACTAAAACTTTTGACATAGGAAAGGAGCCTTTAAATCGCATTCTTTACCATATGCAATCATAAAATAGTCTAATATCTTCATTTTTTCCACAGACATAGCTATTACCCTCGAAAAAAAAAAACTTTTGACATAGGAAAAGAGCCTTTAATCACATTCTTTACCATGTGCAATCATAAAATTAACTAAGATCTTCATTTTTTCAACATAGGTAGCTATTACCCTCGAAAACTAAAACTTTTGACATAGGAAAAGAGCCTTTAATCATATTCTTTACCATGTGCAATCATAAAATTGTCTAATATCTTCATTTTTTTAACATACGTAGCTATTACCCTCGAAAACTAAAACTTTCGAAATAGGAAAAGAGCCTTTAATCACATTCTTCATCATGTGCAATCATAAAATAGTCTAATATCTTCATTTTTTCAAAAGACATAGCTATTACCCTCAAAAACTAAAACTTTTGAAATAGGAAAAGAGCCTTTAATCACATTCTTTACCATTTGCAATCATAAAATAGTCTAATATCTTCATTTTTTTCAACATATGTAGCTATTACCCTCGAAAACTAAAACTTTTGAAATAGGAAAAGAGCCTTTAATCACATTCTTTACCATGTGCAATCATCAAATTGTCTAATATCTTCATTTTTTCGACATAGGTAGCTATTACCCTCGAAAAATAAAACTTTTGACATAGGAAAAGAGCCTTTAATCACATTCTTTACCATTTGCAATCATAAAATAGTCTAATATCTCCATTTTTTCAACATATATAGCTATTACCCTCGAAAACTGTACTTTTGACATAGGAAAAGAGCCTTTAATCACATTCTTTACCATTTGCAATCATAAAATAGTCTAATATCTTCGTTTTTTTCAACATACGTAGCTATTACCCTCGAAAACTAAAACTTTTGACATAGGAAAAGAGCCTTTAATCACATTCTTTACCCTTTGCAATCATAAAATAGTCTAATATCTTCATTTTTTTCAACATGCGTAGCTATTACCCTCGAAAACTAAAACTTTTGACATAGGAAAAGAGCCTTTAAGCACATTCTTTACCATGTGCAATCATAAAATTGTCTAATATCTTCATTTTGCCCTCGAAAACTAAAACTTTTGAAATAGGAAAAGAGCCTTTAATCACATTCTTTACCATTTGCAATCATAAAATAGTCTAATATCTTCATTTTTTGAACATACGTAGCTATTACCCTCGAAAACTGAAACTTTTGACATAGGAAAAGAGCCTTTAATCCCATTCTTTACCATTTGCAATCATAAAATAGTCTAATATCTTCATTTTTCAACATACGTAGCTATTTCCCTCGAAAACTAAAACTTTTGAAATAGGAAAAGAACCTTTAATCACATTCTTTACCATGTACAATCATAGAATTGTCTAATATCTTCATTTTTTTCCACAGACAAAGCTATTACCCTCGAAAACTAAAACTTTTGACATAGGAAAAGAGCCTTTAATCACATTCTTTACCATTTGCAATCATAAAATAGTCTAATATCTTCATTTTTTCAACATACGTAGCTATTACCCTCGAAAACTAAAACTTTTGACATAGGAAAAGAGCCTTTAATCACATTCTTTACCATTTGCAATCATAAAATAGTCCAATATCTTCATTTTTTCAACATACGTAGCTATTACCCTCGAAAACTAAAACTTTCGAAATAGGAAAAGAGCCTTTAATCACATTCTTTACCATTTGCAATCATAAAATAGTCTAATATTTTCATTTTTTCAACATACTTGGCTATTACCCTCGAAAACTAAAACTTTTGAAATAGGAAAAGAGCCTTTAATCACATTCTTTACCATGTGCAATCATAAAATAGTCTAATATCTTCATTTTTTCAACATACGTAGCTATTACCCTCAAAAACTAAAACTTTTGAAATAGGAAAAGAGCCTTTAATCACATTCTTTACCATTTGCAATCATAAAATAGTCTAATATCTTCATTTTTTCAACATACGTAGCTATTACCCCTCGAAAACTAAAACTTTTGAAATAGGAAAAGAGCCTTTAATCACATTCTTTACCATGTGCAATCATAAAATAGTCTAATATCTTTATTTTTTCAACAGACATAGCTATTACCCTCGAAAACTAAAACTTTTGACATAGGAAAAGAGCCTTTAAGCACATTCTTTACCATGTGCAATCATAAAATAGTCTAATATCTTCATTTTTCCAACATACGTAAATATTACCCTCGAAAACTAAAACTTTTGACATAGGAAAAGAGCCTTTAATCACATTCTTTACCATGTGCAATCCTAAAATAATCTAATATCTTCATTTTTTCAACAGACGTAGCTATTACCCTCGAAAACTAAAACTTTTGAAATAGGAAAATAGCCTTTAATCACATTCTTTACCATGTGCAATCATCAAGTTGTCTAATATCTTCATTTTTTCAACATACGTAGCTATTACCCTCGAAAACTAAAACTTTTGACATAGGAAAAGAGCCTTTAATCACATTCTTTACCATTTGCAATCATAGAATAGTCTAATATCTCCATTTTTTTCAACATATGTAGCTATTACCCTCGAAAACTAAACTTTTGACATAGGAAAAGAGCCTTTAATCACATTCTTTACCATTTGCAATCATAAAATAGTCTAATATCTTCATTTTTTCAACATACGTAGCTATTACCCTCGAAAACTAAAACTTTTGACATAGGAAAAGAGCCTTTAATCACATTCTTTACCATTTGCAATCATAAAATAGTCTAATATCTTCATTTTTTCAACATACGTAGCTATTACCCCTCGAAAACTAAAACTTTTGACATAGGAAAAGAGCCTTTAAGCACATTCTTTACTATGTGCAATCATAAAATTGTCTAATATCTTCATTTTTTCAACATACGTAGCTATTACCCTCGAAAACTAAAACTTTTGACATAGGAAAGGAGCCTTTAATCGCATTCTTTACCATATGCAATCATAAAATAGTCTAATATCTTCATTTTTTCCACAGACATAGCTATTACCCTCGAAAACTAAAACTTTTGACATAGGAAAAGAGCCTTTAATCACATTCTTTACCATGTGCAATCATAAAATTAACTAAGATCTTCATTTTTTCAACATACGTAGCTATTACCCTCGAAAACTAAAACTTTTGACATAGGAAAAGAGCCTTTAATCACATTCTTTACCATGTGCAATCATAAAATTGTCTAATATCTTCATTTTTTCAACATACGTAGCTATTACCCTCGAAAACTAAAACTTTTGACATAAGAAAAGAGCCTTTAATCACATTCTTTACCATGTGCAATCATAAAATAGTCTAATATATTCATTTTTTCCACAGATATTACCCTCGAAAACTAAAACTTTTGAAATAGGAAAAGAGCCTTTAATCACATTCCTTACCATTTGCAATCATAAAATAGTCTAATATCTTCATATTTTCAACATACGTAGCTATTACCCTCGAAAACTAAAACTTTTGCCATAGGAAAAGAGCCTTTAATCACATTCTTTACCATGTGCAATCATAAAATAGTCTAATATCTTCATTTTTTCAACATACGTAGCAATTACCCTCGATAACTAAAACTTTTGAAATAGGAAAAGAGCCTTTAATCACATTCTTTATTATGTGCAATCATAAAATTGTCTAATATCTTCATTTTTTCCACAGACAAAGCTATTACCCTCGAAAACTAAAACTTTTGACATAGGAAAAGAGCCTTTAATCGCATTCTTTACCATGTGCAATCATAAAATAGTTTATAATCTTCATTTTTTTCACAGACCTAGCTATTACCCCTCGAAAACTAAAACTTTTGACATAGGAAAAGAGCCTTTAATCACATTCTTTACCATTTGCAATCATAAAATTGTCTAATATCTTCATTTTTTTCCACAGACATAGCTATTACCCTCGAAAACTAAAACTTTTGACATAGGAAAAGAGCCTTTAATCACATTCTCTACCATGTGCAATCATAAAATAGTCTAATATCTTCATTTTTTCAATATACGTAGCTATTACCCTCGAAAACTAAAACTTTTGAAATAGGAAAAGAGCCTTTAATCACATTCTTTACCATTTGCAATCATAAAATAGTCTAATATCTTCATTTTTTCAACATACGTAGCTATTATCCTTGAAAACTAAAACTTTTGAAATAGGATAAGAGCCTTTAATCACATTCTTTACCATGTCCAATCATAAAATATTCTAATATCTTTATTTTTTCAACATACGTAGCTATTACCCACGAAAACTAAAACTTTTGAAATAGAAAAAGAGCCTTTAATCATATTCTTTACCATTTGCAATCATAAAATAGTCTAATTTCTTCATTTTTCAACATAAGTAGCTCTTACCCCCATGATTTACCATGTGGAATCATAAAATAGTCTAATATCTTCATTTTTTCCACAGACATAGCTATTACCCTCGAAAACTAAAACTTTTGAAATAGGAAAAGAGCCTTTAATCACATTCTTTACCATTTGCAATCATAAAATAGTCTAATATCTTCATTTTTTCAACAAACGTAGCTATTACCCTCGAAAACTAAAACTTTTGACATAGGAAAAGAGCCTTTAATCACATTCTTTACCATTTGCAATCATAAAATAGTCTAATATCTTCATTTTTTCACCATACGTAGCTACCATTTGCAATCATAAAATAGTCTAATATCTTCATTTTTTCAATATACGTAGCTATTACCCTCGAAAACTAAAACTTTTGACGTAGGAAAGGAGCCTTTAATCACATTCTTTACCATGTGCAATCATAAAATTGTCTAATATCTTCATTTTTTCCATAGGACATAGCTATTACCCTCGAAAACTAAAACTTTTGAAATAGGAAAAGAGCCTTTAATCACATTCTTTACCATGTGCAATCATAAAATAGTCTAATATCTTCATTTTTTCAACATACGTAGCTATTACCCTCAAAAACTAAAACTTTTGAAATAGGAAAAGAGCCTTTAATCACATTCTTTACCATTTGCAATCATAACATAGTCTAATATCTTCATTTTTTCAACATACGTAGCTATTACCCTCGAAAACTAAAACTTTTGAAATAGGAAAAGAGCCTTTAATCACATTCTTTACCATGTGCAATCATAAAATAGTCTAATATCTTCATTTTTTCAACAGACATAGCTATTACCCTCGAAAACTAAAACTTTTGACATAGGATAAGAGCCTTTAAGCACATTCTTTACCATGTGCAATCATAAAATAGTCTAATATCTTCATTTTATCAACATACGTAAATATTACCCTCGAAAACTAAAACTTTTGACATAGGAAAAGAGCCTTTAATCACATTCTTTACCATGTGCAATCCTAAAATAATCTAATATCTTCATTTTTTCAACAGACGTAGCTATTACCCTCGAAAACTAAAACTTTTGAAATAGGAAAAGAGCCTTTAATCACATTCTTTACCATGTGCAATCATCAAATTGTCTAATATCTTCATTTTTTCAACATACGTTGCTATTACCCTCGAAAACTAAAACTTTTGACATAGGAAAAGAGCCTTTAATCACATTCTTAACCATTTGCAATCATAAAATAGTCTAATATCTCCATTTTTTCAACATATGTAGCTATTACCCTCGAAAACTAAACTTTTGACATAGGAAAAGAGCCTTTAATCACATTCTTTACCATTTGCAATCATAAAATAGTCTAATATCTTCATTTTTTCAACATACGTAGCTATTACCCTCGAAAACTAAAACTTTTGACATAGGAAAAGAGCCTTTAATCACATTCTTTACCATTTGCAATCATAAAATAGTCTAATATCTTCATTTTTTCAACATACGTAGCTATTACCCTCGAAAACTAAAACTTTTGACATAGGAAAAGAGCCTTTAAGCACATTCTTTACCATATGCAATCATAAAATTGTCTAATATCTTCATTTTTTCAACATACGTAGCTATTACCCTCGAAAACTAAAACTTTTGACATAGTAAAGGAGCCTTTAATCGCATTCTTTACCATATGCAATCATAAAATAGTCTAATATCTTCATTTTTTCCACAGACATAGCTATTACCCTCGAAAACTAAAACTTTTGACATAGGAAAAGAGCCTTTAATCACATTCTTTACCATGTGCAATCATAAAATTAACTAAGATCTTCATTTTTTCAACATACGTAGCTATTACCCCTCGAAAACTAAAACTTTTGACATAGGAAAAGAGCCTTTAATCACATTCTTTACCATGTGCAATCATAAAATTGTCTAATATCTTCATTTTTTCAACATACGTAGCTATTAACCCTCGAAAACTAAAACTTTTGACATAGGAAAAGAGCCTTTAATCACATTCTTTACCATGTGCAATCATAATATAGTCTAATATATTCATTTTTTTCCACAGATATTACCCTCGAAAACTAAAACTTTTGAAATAGGAAAAGAGCCTTTAATCAAATTCCTTACCATTTGCAATCATAAAATAGTCTAATATCTTCATATTTTCAACATACGTAGCTATTACCCTCGAAAACTAAAACTTTTGACATAGGAAAAGAGCCTTTAATCACATTCTTTACCATGTGCAATCATAAAATAGTCTAATATCTTCATTTTTTCAACATACGTAGCAATTACCCTCGATAACTAAAACTTTTGAAATAGGAAAAGAGCCTTTAATCACATTCTTTATTATGTGCAATCATAAAATTGTCTAATATATTCATTTTTTCCACAGACAAAGCTATTACCCTCGAAAACTAAAACTTTTGACATAGGATAAGAGCCTTTAATCGCATTCTTTACCATGTGCAATCATAAAATAGTCTAATATCTTCATTTTTTCACAGACCTAGCTATTACCCCTCGAAAACTAAAACTTTTGACATAGGAAAAGAGCCTTTAATCACATTCTTTACCATTTGCCATCATAAAATTGTCTAATATCTTCATTTTTTTCCACAGACATAGCTATTAACCTCGAAAACTAAAACTTTTGAAATAGGAAAAGAGCCTTTAATCACATTCTTTACCATTTGCAATCATAAAATAGTCTAATATCTTCATTTTTTCAACAAACGTAGCTATTACCCTCGAAAACTAAAACTTTTGACATAGGAAAAGAGCCTTTAATCACATTCTTTACCATTTGCAATCATAAAATAGTCTAATATCTTCATTTTTTCAACATACGTAGCTATTATCCTCGAAAACTAAAACTTTTGAAATAGGAAAAGAGCCTTTAATCACATTCTTTACCATGTGCAATCATAAAATAGTCTAATATCTTTATTTTTCAACATACGTAGCTATTACCCACGAAAACTAAAACTTTTGAAATAGAAAAAGAGCCTTTAATCATATTCTTTACCATTTGCAATCATAAATTAGTCTAATTTCTTCATTTTTCAACATACGTAGCTCTTACCCCCATGATTTACCATGTGCAATCATAAAATAGTCTAATATCTTCATTTTTTCCACAGACATAGCTATTACCCTCGAAAACTAAAACTTTTGAAATAGGAAAAGAGCCTTTAATCACATTCTTTACCATTTGCAATCATAAAATAGTCTAATATCTTCATTTTTTCAACAAACGTAGCTATTACCCTCGAAAACTAAAACTTTTGACATAGGAAAAGAGCCTTTAATCACATTCTTTACCATTTGCAATCATAAAATAGTCTAATATCTTCATTTTTTCAACATACGTAGCTACCATTTGCAATCATAAAATAGTCTAATATCTTCATTTTTTCAACATACGTAGCTATTACCCTCGAAAACTAAAACTTTTGACATAGGAAAGGAGCCTTTAATCACATTCTTTACCATGTGCAATCATAAAATTGTCTAATATCTTCATTTTTTCCATAGACATAGCTATTACCCTCGAAAACTAAAACTTTTGAAATAGGAAAAGAGCCTTTAATCACATTCTTTACCATGTGCAATCATAAAATAGTCTAATATCTTCATTTTTTCAACATACGTAGCTATTAACCTCAAAAACTAAAACTTTTGAAATAGGAAAAGAGCCTTTAATCACATTCTTTACCATTTGCAATCATAAAATAGTCTAATATCTTCATTTTTTCAACATACGTAGCTATTACCCTCGAAAACTAAAACTTTTGAAATAGGAAAAGAGCCTTTAATCACATTCTTTACCATGTGCAATCATAAAATAGTCTAATATCTTTATTTTTTCAACAGACATAGCTATTAGCCTCGAAAACTAAAACTTTTGACATAGGAAAAGAGCCTTAAGCACATTCTTTACCATGTGCAATCATAAAATAGTCTAATATCTTCATTTTTCCAACATACGTAAATATTACCCTCGAAAACTAAAACTTTTGACATAGGAAAAGAGCCTTTAATCACATTCTTTACCATGTGCAATCCTAAAATAATCTAATATCTTCATTTTTTCAACAGACGTAGCTATTACCCTCGAAAACTAAAACTTTTGAAATAGGAAAAGAGCCTTTAATCACATTCTTTACCATGTGCAATCATCAAATTGTCTAATATCTTCATTTTTTCAACATACGTAGCTATTACCCTCGAAAACTAAAACTTTTGACATAGGAAAAGAGCCTTTAATCACATTCTTTACCATTTGCAATCATAAAATAGTCTAATATCTCCATTTTTTCAACATATGTAGCTATTACCCTCGAAAACTAAACTTTTGACATAGGAAAAGAGCCTTTAGTCACATTCTTTACCATTTGCAATCTAAAATAGTCTAATATCTTCATTTTTTCAACATACGTAGCTATTACCCTCGAAAACTAAAACTTTTGACATAGGAAAAGAGCCTTTAATCACATTCTTTACCATTTGCAATCATAAAATAGTCTAATATCTTCATTTTTTCAACATACGTAGCTATTACCCTCGAAAACTAAAACTTTTGACATAGGAAAAGAGCCTTTAAGCACATTCTTTACCATGTGCAATCATAAAATAGTCTAATATCTTCATTTTTTCAACATACGTAGCTATTACCCTCGAAAACTAAAACTTTTGACATAGGAAAAGAGCCTTTAATCACATTCTTTACCATGTGCAATCATAAAATTGTCTAATATCTCATTTTTTCCATAGACATAGCTATTACCCTCGAAAACTAAAACTTTTGAAATAGAAAAAGAGCCTTTAATCACATTCTTTACCATTTGCAATCATAAAATAGTCTAATATCTTCATTTTTTCAACATACGTAGCTATTACCCTCGAAAACTAAAACTTTTGACATAGGAAAAGAACCTTTAATCACATTCTTTACCATTTGCAATCATAAAATAGTCTAATATCTTCATTTTTTCAACATACGTAGCTATTACCCTCGAAAACTAAAACTTTTGAAATAGGAAAAGAGACTTTAATCACATTCTTTACCATGTGCAATCATAAAATTGTCTAATATCTTCATTTTTTCCACAGACAAAGCTATTACCCTCGAAAACTAAAACTTTTGACGTAGGAAAAGAGCCTTTAATCACATTCTTTACCATGTGAAATCATAAAATAGTCTAAAATTTTCATTTTTTCAACATACGGAGCTATTACCCTCGAAAACTTAAACTTTTGACATAGGAAAAGAGCCTTTAATCACATTCTTTACCATTTGCAATCATAAAATAGTCTAATATCTTCATTTTTTCCAACATACGTAGCTATTACCCTCGAAAACTAAAACTTTTGACATAGGAAAAGAGCCTTTAATCACATTCTTTACCATTTGCAATCATAAAATAGTCTAATATCTTCACTTTTTCAACATACGTAGGTATTACCCTTGAAAACTAAAACTTTTGAAATAGGAAAAGAGCCTTTAATCACATTCTTTACCATGTGCAATCATAAAATTGTCTAATATCTTCATTTTTTCCACAGACAAAGCTATTACCCTCGAAAACTAAAACTTTTGACATAGGAAGAGAGCCTTTAATCACATTCTTTACCACGTGCAATCATAAAATATTCTAATATCTTCATTTTTTCAACATACGTAGCTATTACCCTCGAAAAATAAAACTTTTGAAATAGGAAAAGAGCCTTTAATCACATTCTTTACCATTTGCAATCAAAAAATAGTCTAATATCTTCATTTTTTAACATACGTAGATATTACCCTCGAAAACTAAGACTTTTGAAATAGGAAAAGAGCCTTTAATCACATTCTTTACCATGTGCAATCATAAAATTGTCTAATATCTTCATTTTTTCCACAGACAAAGCTATTACCCTCGAAAACTAAAACTTTTGACATAGGAAAAGAGCCTTTAATCACATTCTTTACCATTTGCAATCATAAGTATGTTGAAAAAATGAAGATATTAGACTATTTTATGATTGCAAATGGTAAAGAATGTGATTAAAGGCTCTTTTCCTATTTCAAAAGTTTTAGTTTTCGAGGGTAATAGCTACATATGTTGATTGCACATTGCTATTACCATTTGCAATCATAAAATAGTCTAATGTCTTCATTTTTTCAACATACGTAGCTATTACCCTCGAAAACTAAAACTTTTGACATAGGAAAAGAGCCTTTAATCACATTCTTTACCATGTGCAATCATAAAATAGTCTAATATCTTCATTTTGCCACAGACATAGCTATTACCCTCGAAAACTAAAACTTTTGAAATAGGAAAAGAGCCTTTAATCACATTCTTTACCATTTGCAATCATAAAATAGTCTAATATCTTCATTTTTTCAACATACGTAGCTATTACCCTCGAAAACTAAAACTTTTGACATAGGAAAAGAGCCTTTAATCACATTCTTTACCATTTGCAATCATAAAATTGTCTAATATCTTCATTTTTTCAACATACGTAGCTATCAAAACAGTTCGTGGTAACGAACTGTAGTAAGGAGCGATCTGGCTCAATAGGAACCAAAACTCTAAAAAATTGAATTTTGATATCAATAGCTACATCAAAAGAATCGCATTTTAATGCTGATTTTAAATATATAAGTTTCATCAAGTTTAGTCTAAGCCATCAAAAGTTACGAGCCTGAGAAAATTTGACTTATTTAGGAAAATAGGGGGAAACACCCCTAAAAGTCGTAGGATCTTAACGAAAATGACACCACCAAATTCAGCGTATCAGAGAACCCTACTGTAGATGTTTCAATCTCCTATCTACAATAATGGGGAATTTTGCATTTTTTGCCAGAAGACAAATCACGGGTGCGCGTTTATTTGTTTGTTTTTTTTTTTTGTTTTTTTTTTCCCAGGGGTCATCGTATCGACCAAGTGGTCCTAGAATGTCGCAAGAGGGCTCATTCTAACGGAAATGAAAAGTTCTAGTGCCCTTTTTGAGTGACCAAAAAAATTGGAGGGCATCTAGGCCCCTCCCACGCTCATTTTTTTCCCAAAGTCCACGGATCAAAATTTTGAGATAGCCATTTTGTTTAGCATAGTCGAAAATCATAATAACTATGTTTTTGGGGATGACTTACTCCCCCACAGTCCCTGGGGGAGGGGTTGCAAGTTACAAACTTCAACCAGTGTTTACATATAATAATGGTTATTGGGAAGTGTACAGACGTTTTCAGGGTTTTTTTTTGGTTTTGGGGGTAGGGTTGAGGGAGGGGGGCTATGTGGGAGGATCTTTCCTTGGAGAAATATGCCATGGGGGAAAAAATTCAATGAAAAGGGCGCAGGACGAATGTGGTCACGTTAGAAAAAAACGTCAAATTAAGAGCTTAATATACAATGCTGGGTGTTCGGAGCCTCTCTATTATAGTGTATAATTTGAAAATAACACAACTATACGAGCGATAAAACATATATACCACAACCATAACTCAACTAACGAAAGAACTGCTAAGAGATAACACAACAATAAAGCGAAAACAGGTGAAAACTAACGGGAAAATAAACGAACTAAGAGGTGGAAGGGGCCCAGAGAAAAAATATAATCCTTTTTCAATTTTGAGCCTAACTTCCGCAAAGGAGTAATAATGTCAGAAGCCCCGAAATACCGAATTATTTTCTTTTCAAACAGCTCTTGGTAAGGAACTGTAGTAAGGGGCGACCCGGCTCAATAGTAAACGAAATTCTAAAAAACTGAATTTTGATGCTAAAAGATACATCAAAAGAATTGAATTTTTACGCTGATTCTAAATATATAAGTTTCAATTAATTTAGTCTTTGTCATCAAAAGTTAGGAGCCTGAGAAAATTTGTCCTATTTTGGAAAAAAGGGGGAAACATCCCCTAAAAGTCATAGAATCTTAACGAAAATCACACTATCGCATTTGGTATATCAGAGGACTCTATAGCAAAAATTTCAAGCTCCTATCTAAAAAAGTGGAATTTTGTATTTCTTGCCAGAAGACAAATCACGGGTGCGTGTTTATTTGTTTTTTTTTTCCCAGGGGTCATCTTATCGACCAAGTGGTCCTAGAATGTCGCGAGAGGGCTCTTTCTGACGGAAATGAAAAGTTCTAGTGTCCTTTTTAAGTGACCAAAAAAATTGGAGGGCAAATAGGCCCCCTCCCATGCTCATTTTTTTCCAAAAGTCAACAGATTAAAATTTTAAGATAGCCATTTTGTTCAGTATAGTCGAAAACCATAATAACTATGTCTTTGGGAATGACTTACTCCCCCACAATCCCTGAGGGAGGGGCTGCAAGTTACAAACTTTGACAACTGTTTACATATAGTAATGGTTATTGGGAAGTGTACAGACGTTTTCATGGGGATTATTTTTGGTTTTTGGGGTGGGGTTGATGGGAGAGGGCTTTGTGGGAGGATCTTTCCTTTGAGGAATATGTCATGGGGGAAGAAAAATTCAATGAAAAGGGTGCAGGATTTTCTAGCATTACTATAAAAAAACAATGAAAAAATAAACATGAAAACATTTTTTCAAATGAAAGTAAGGAATAGCATTGAAATTTAAAACGAACAGAGATTATTACGCATATGAGGGGTTCTAAAAATACTTTAGCATAAAGAGCGAGGTATTTAGGAGGAGATAAATACCTCGCTCTTTATGCAAAAATATTTTTAGTGATTTCAACTATTTATTCTACGGCCTTTTTTATTCAGGGGTCATTCTTAAAGAATTGGGACAAAACTTACGATTTAGTGTAAAGAGCGAGGTATTAACGAGGGTACAAACCCCCTCGTACAAATAATAAAAATATAAGAATATAAAAGTTTGTTACGTAAGTTAATTCTTAAGTTACGTATATTTTTTGCTAATAAAAACGTTCGTTGAATATTAAAAGTTCTAGTAGCCTTTTTAAGTAACCGAAAAACTGGAGGGCAGCTAGGCCTCCTTCCCCACCCCTTATTTCTCAAAATCGTCTGATCAAAACTAAGAGAAAGCCATTTAGCCAAAAAAAAAATAATAATATACTAATTTCATTTCAATAATTTATGTGCGGAGAGCCAAAATCAAACATGCATTAATTCAAAAACGTTCAGAAATTAAATAAAAAAAAACTAGTTTTTTTAACTGAAAGTAAGGAGCGACATTAGAACTTAAAACGAACAGAAATTACTCCGTATATGAAATGGGTTGTCCCCTCCGCAGTCCCACGCTCTTTACGCTAACGTTTTTAATTGTTTTAAAAAGTAGAATTGTGGCAAAGAGTCAAACTTTAGCGTAAAGAGCGTGGGACTGCGGAGGGGACAACCCATTTCATATACCCAATTCAACCCAATTCAACTCGAAAACTAAAACTTTTGACATAGAAAAAGAGCCTTTAAGCACATTCTTTACCATGTGCAATCATAAAATAGTCTAATAACTTCATTTTTCCAACATACGTAAATATTACCCTCGAAAACTAAAACTTTTGACATAGGAAAAGAGCCTTTAATCACATTCTTTACCATGTGCAATCCTAAAATAATCTAATATCTTCATTTTTTCAACAGACGTAGCTATTACCCTCGAAAACTAAAATTTTTGAAATAGGAAAAGAGCTTTTAATCACATTCTTTACCATGTGCAATCATAAAATTGTCTAATATCTTCATTTTTTCAACATACGTAGCTATTACCCTCGAAAACTAAAACTTTTGACATAGGAAAAGAGCCTTTAATCACATTCTTTACCATTTGCAATCATAAAATAGTCTAATATTTTCATTTTTTCAACATATGTAGCTATTACCCTCGAAAACTAAACTTTTGAAATAGGAAAAGAGCCTTTAATCACATTCTTAACCATTTGCAATCATAAAATAGTCTAATATCTTCATTTTTTCAACATATGTAGCTATTACCCTCGAAAACTAAAACTTTTGACATAGGAAAGGAGCCTTTAAGCACATTCTTTACCATGTGCAATCATAAAATTGTCTAATATCTTCATTTTTTCAACATACGTAGCTACTACCCTCGAAAACTAAAGCTTTTGACATAGGAAAGGAGCCTTTAATCACATTCTTTACCATATGCAATCATAAAATAGTCTAATATCTTCATTTTTTCCACAGACATAGCTATTACCCTCGAAAACTAAAACTTTTGAAATAGGAAAAGAGCCTTTAATCACATTCTTTACCATTTGCAATCATAAAATAGTCTAATATCTTCATTTTTTCAACATACATAGCTATTACCCTCGAAAACTAAAACTTTTGACATAGGAAAAGAGCCTTTAATCACATTCTTTACCATTTGCAATCATAAAATAGTCTAATATCTTCATTTTTTCAACATACGTAGGTATTACCCTCAAAAACTAAAACTTTTGACATAGGAAAAGAGCCTTTAATCACATTCTTTACCATTTGCAATCATAAAATAGTCTAATATCTTCATTTTTTCAACATACGTAGCTATTACCCTCGAAAACTAGAACTTTTGAAATAGGAAAAGAGCCTTGAA
>NW_027065274.1:0-22508 GCF_032884065.1 Artemia franciscana
GAAATAGGAAAAGAGCCTTTAATCACATTCTTTACCATGTGCAATCATAAAATAGTCTAATATCTTCATTTTTTCAACATACGTAGCTATTACCCTCGAAAACTAAAACTTTTGACATAGGAAAAGAGCCTTTAATCACATTCTTTACCATGTGCAATCATAAAATAGTCTAATATCTTCATTTTTCCAACATACGTAGCTATTACCCTCGAAAACTAAAGCATTTGCCATAGGAAAAGAGCCTTTAAGCACATTCTTTACCATGTGCAATCATAAAATAGCCTAATATCTTCATTTTTCCAGCATACGTAGCTATTACCCTCGAAAACTAAAACTTTTGCCATAGGAAAAGAGCCTTTAAGCACATTCTTTACCATGTGCAATCATAAAATAGTCTAATATCTTCATTTTTCCAACATACGTAGCTATTACCCTCGAAAACTAAAACTTTTGAAATAGGAAAAGAGCCTTTAATCACATTCTTTACCATTTGCAATCATAAAATAGTCTAATATCTTCAATTTTTCAACATACGTAGCTATTACCCTCGAAAACTAAAACTTTTGACATAGGAAAAGAGCCTTTAATCACATTCTTTACCATGTGCAATCATAAAATAGTCTAATATCTTCATTTTTCCAACATACGTAGCTATTACCCTCGAAAACTAAAACTTTTGCCATAGGAAAAGAGCCTTTAAGCACATTCTTTACCATGTGCAATCATAAAATAGTCTAATAGCTTCATTTTTCCAAAATACGTAGCTATTACTCTCGAAAACTAAAACTTTTGACATAGGAAAAGAGCCTTTAATCACATTCTTTACCATTTGCAATCATAAAATAGTCTAATATCTTCATTTTTTCAACATACGTAGCTATTACCCTTGAAAACTAAAACTTTTGAAATAGGAAAAGAGCCTTTAAGCACTTTCTTTACCATGTGCAATCATAAAATAATCTAATATCTTCATTTTTCCAACATACGTAGCTATTACCCTCGAAAACGAAAACTTTTGAAATAGGAAAAGAGCCTTTAATCACATTCTTTACCATTTGCAATCATAAAATAGTCTAATATCTTCATTTTTTCAACATACGTTGCTATTACCCTCGAAAACTAAAACTTTTGACATAGGAAAAGAGCCTTTAATCACATTCTTTACCATTTGCAATCATAAAATAGTCTAATATCTTCATTTTTTCAACATACGTAGCTATTACCCTCGAAAACTAAAACTTTTGAAATAGGAAAAGAGCCTTTAAGCACTTTCTTTACCATGTGCAATCATAAAATAGTCTAATATCTTCATTTTTTCAACATACGTAGCTATTACCCTCGAAAACAAAAACTTTTGCCATAGGAAAAGAGCCTTTAAGCACATTCTTTACCATGTGCAATCATAAAATAGTCTAATATCTTCATTTTTCCAACATACGTAGCTATTACCCTCAAAAACTAAAAGTTTTGAAATAGGAATAGAGCCTTTAATCACATTCTTTACCATTTGCAATCATAAAATAGTCTAATATCTTCATTTTTTCAACATACGTAGCTATTACCCTCGAAAACTAAAACTTTTGAAATAGGAAAAGAGCCTTTAAGCACTTTCTTTACCATGTGCAATCATAAAATAGTCTAATATCTTCATGTTTCCAACATACGTAGCTATTACCCTCGAAAACGAAAACTTTTGACATAGGAAAAGAGCCTTTAATCACATTCTTTACCATTTGCAATCATAAAATAGTCTAATATCTTCATTTTTTCAACATACGTAGCTATTACCCTCGAAATCTAAAACTTTTGACATAGGAAAAGAGCCTTTAATCACATTCGTTACCATTTGCAATTATAAAATAGTCTAATATCTTCATTTTTTCAACATACGTAGCTATTACCCTCGAAAACTAAAACTTTTGACATAGGAAAAGAGCCTTTAATCACATTCTTTACCATGTGCAATCATAAAATAGTCTAATATCTTCATTTTTTCAACATACGTAGCTATTACCCTCGAAAACTTAAACTTTTGAAATAGGAAAAGAGCCTTTAATCACATTCTTTACCATGTGCAATCATAAAATAGTCTAATATCTTCATTTTTTCAACATACGTAGCTATTACCCTCGAAAACTAAAACTTTTGACATAGGAAAAGAGCCTTTAATCACATTCTTTACCATGTGCAATCATAAAATAGTCTAATATCTTCATTTTTCCAACATACGTAGCTATTACCCTCGAAAACTAAAGCATTTGCCATAGGAAAAGAGCCTTTAAGCACATTCTTTACCATGTGCAATCATAAAATAGCCTAATATCTTCATTTTTCCAGCATACGTAGCTATTACCCTCGAAAACTAAAACTTTTGCCATAGGAAAAGAGCCTTTAAGCACATTCTTTACCATGTGCAATCATAAAATAGTCTAATATCTTCATTTTTCCAACATACGTAGCTTATACCCTCGAAAACTAAAACTTTTGAAATAGGAAAAGAGCCTTTAATCACATTCTTTACAATTTGCAATCATAAAATAGTCTAATATCTTCATTTTTTCAACATACGTAGCTATTACCCTCGAAAACTAAAACTTTTGACATAGGAAAAGAGCCTTTAATCACATTCTTTACCATGTGCAATCATAAAATAGTCTAATATCTTCATTTTTCCAACATACGTAGCTATTACCCTCGAAAACTAAAACTTTTGCCATAGGAAAAGAGCCTTTAAGCACATTCTTTACCATGTGCAATCATAAAATAGTCTAATAGCTTCATTTTTCCAAAATACGTAGCTATTACTCTCGAAAGCTAAAACTTTTGACATAGGAAAAGAGCCTTTAATCACATTCTTTACCATTTGCAATCATAAAATAGTCTAATATCTTCATTTTTTCAACATACGTAGCTATTACCCTTGAAAACTAAAACTTTTGAAATAGGAAAAGAGCCTTTAAGCACTTTCTTTACCATGTGCAATCATAAAATAATCTAATATCTTCATTTTTCCAACATACGTAGCTATTACCCTCGAAAACGAAAACTTTTGAAATAGGAAAAGAGCCTTTAATCACATTCTTTACCATTTGCAATCATAAAATAGTCTAATATCTTCATTTTTTCAACATACGTAGCTATTACCCTCGAAAACTAAAACTTTTGACATAGGAAAAGAGCCTTTAATTACATTCGTTACCATTTGCAATTATAAAATAGTCTAATATCTTCATTTTTTCAACATACGTAGCTATTACCCTCGAAAACTAAAACTTTTGACATAGGAAAAGAGCCTTTAATCACATTCGTTACCATTTGCAATTATAAAATAGTCTAATATCTTCATTTTTTCAACATACGTAGCTATTACCCTCGAAAACTAAAACTTTTGACATAGGAAAAGAGCCTTTAATCACATTCTTTACCATGTGCAATCATAAAATAGACTAATATCTTCATTTTTTCAACATACGTAGCTATTACCCTCGAAAACTTAAACTTTTGAAATAGGAAAAGAGCCTTTAATCACATTCTTTACCATGTGCAATCATAAAATAGTCTAATATCTTCATTTTTTCAACATACGTAGCTATTACCCTCGAAAACTAAAACTTTTGACATAGGAAAAGAGCCTTTAATCACATTCTTTACCATGTGCAATCATAAAATAGTCTAATATCTTCATTTTTCCAACATACGTAGCTATTACCCTCGAAAACTAAAGCATTTGCCATAGGAAAAGAGCCTTTAAGCACATTCTTTACCATGTGCAATCATAAAATAGCCTAATATCTTCATTTTTCCAGCATACGTAGCTATTACCCTCGAAAACTAAAACTTTTGCCATAGGAAAAGAGCCTTTAAGCACATTCTTTACCATGTGCAATCATAAAATAGTCTAATATCTTCATTTTTCCAACATACGTAGCTATTACCCTCGAAAACTAAAACTTTTGAAATAGGAAAAGAGCCTTTAATCACATTCTTTACCATTTGCAATCATAAAATAGTCTAATATCTTCAATTTTTCAACATACGTAGCTATTACCCTCGAAAACTAAAACTTTTGACATAGGAAAAGAGCCTTTAATCACATTCTTTACCATGTGCAATCATAAAATAGTCTAATATCTTCATTTTTCCAACATACGTAGCTATTACCCTCGAAAACTAAAACTTTTGCCATAGGAAAAGAGCCTTTAAGCACATTCTTTACCATGTGCAATCATAAAATAGTCTAATAGCTTCATTTTTCCAAAATACGTAGCTATTACTCTCGAAAACTAAAACTTTTGACATAGGAAAAGAGCCTTTAATCACATTCTTTACCATTTGCAATCATAAAATAGTCTAATATCTTCATTTTTTCAACATACGTAGCTATTACCCTTGAAAACTAAAACTTTTGAAATAGGAAAAGAGCCTTTAAGCACTTTCTTTACCATGTGCAATCATAAAATAATCTAATATCTTCATTTTTCCAACATACGTAGCTATTACCCTCGAAAACGAAAACTTTTGAAATAGGAAAAGAGCCTTTAATCACATTCTTTACCATTTGCAATCATAAAATAGTCTAATATCTTCATTTTTTCAACATACGTTGCTATTACCCTCGAAAACTAAAACTTTTGACATAGGAAAAGAGCCTTTAATCACATTCTTTACCATTTGCAATCATAAAATAGTCTAATATCTTCATTTTTTCAACATACGTAGCTATTACCCTCGAAAACTAAAACTTTTGAAATAGGAAAAGAGCCTTTAAGCACTTTCTTTACCATGTGCAATCATAAAATAGTCTAATATCTTCATTTTTTCAACATACGTAGCTATTACCCTCGAAAACAAAAACTTTTGCCATAGGAAAAGAGCCTTTAAGCACATTCTTTACCATGTGCAATCATAAAATAGTCTAATATCTTCATTTTTCCAACATACGTAGCTATTACCCTCAAAAACTAAAAGTTTTGAAATAGGAATAGAGCCTTTAATCACATTCTTTACCATTTGCAATCATAAAATAGTCTAATATCTTCATTTTTTCAACATACGTAGCTATTACCCTCGAAAACTAAAACTTTTGAAATAGGAAAAGAGCCTTTAAGCACTTTCTTTACCATGTGCAATCATAAAATAGTCTAATATCTTCATGTTTCCAACATACGTAGCTATTACCCTCGAAAACGAAAACTTTTGACATAGGAAAAGAGCCTTTAATCACATTCTTTACCATTTGCAATCATAAAATAGTCTAATATCTTCATTTTTTCAACATACGTAGCTATTACCCTCGAAATCTAAAACTTTTGACATAGGAAAAGAGCCTTTAATCACATTCGTTACCATTTGCAATTATAAAATAGTCTAATATCTTCATTTTTTCAACATACGTAGCTATTACCCTCGAAAACTAAAACTTTTGACATAGGAAAAGAGCCTTTAATCACATTCTTTACCATGTGCAATCATAAAATAGTCTAATATCTTCATTTTTTCAACATACGTAGCTATTACCCTCGAAAACTTAAACTTTTGAAATAGGAAAAGAGCCTTTAATCACATTCTTTACCATGTGCAATCATAAAATAGTCTAATATCTTCATTTTTTCAACATACGTAGCTATTACCCTCGAAAACTAAAACTTTTGACATAGGAAAAGAGCCTTTAATCACATTCTTTACCATGTGCAATCATAAAATAGTCTAATATCTTCATTTTTCCAACATACGTAGCTATTACCCTCGAAAACTAAAGCATTTGCCATAGGAAAAGAGCCTTTAAGCACATTCTTTACCATGTGCAATCATAAAATAGCCTAATATCTTCATTTTTCCAGCATACGTAGCTATTACCCTCGAAAACTAAAACTTTTGCCATAGGAAAAGAGCCTTTAAGCACATTCTTTACCATGTGCAATCATAAAATAGTCTAATATCTTCATTTTTCCAACATACGTAGCTTATACCCTCGAAAACTAAAACTTTTGAAATAGGAAAAGAGCCTTTAATCACATTCTTTACAATTTGCAATCATAAAATAGTCTAATATCTTCATTTTTTCAACATACGTAGCTATTACCCTCGAAAACTAAAACTTTTGACATAGGAAAAGAGCCTTTAATCACATTCTTTACCATGTGCAATCATAAAATAGTCTAATATCTTCATTTTTCCAACATACGTAGCTATTACCCTCGAAAACTAAAACTTTTGCCATAGGAAAAGAGCCTTTAAGCACATTCTTTACCATGTGCAATCATAAAATAGTCTAATAGCTTCATTTTTCCAAAATACGTAGCTATTACTCTCGAAAGCTAAAACTTTTGACATAGGAAAAGAGCCTTTAATCACATTCTTTACCATTTGCAATCATAAAATAGTCTAATATCTTCATTTTTTCAACATACGTAGCTATTACCCTTGAAAACTAAAACTTTTGAAATAGGAAAAGAGCCTTTAAGCACTTTCTTTACCATGTGCAATCATAAAATAATCTAATATCTTCATTTTTCCAACATACGTAGCTATTACCCTCGAAAACGAAAACTTTTGAAATAGGAAAAGAGCCTTTAATCACATTCTTTACCATTTGCAATCATAAAATAGTCTAATATCTTCTTTTTTTCAACATACGTAGCTATTACCCTCGAAAACTAAAACTTTTGACATAGTAAAAGAGCCTTTAATCACATTCTTTACCATTTGCAATCATAAAATAGTCTAATATCTTCATTTTTTCAACATACGTAGCTATTACCCTCGAAAACTAAAACTTTTGAAATAGGAAAAGAGCCTTTAAGCACTTTCTTTACCATGTGCAATCATAAAATAGTCTAATATCTTCATTTTTCCAACATAAGTAGCTATTACCCTCGAAAACTAAAACTTTTGACATAGGAAAAGAGCCTTTAATCACATTCTTTACCATGTGCAATCATAAAATAGTCTAATATCCTCATTTTTCCAACATACGTAGCTATTACCCTCGAAAACTAAAACTTTTGACATAGGAAAAGAGCCTTTAATCACATTCTTTACCATGTGCAATCATAAAATAGTCTAATATCTTCATTTTTCCAACATACGTAGCTATTACCCTCGAAAACGAAAACTTTTGAAATAGGAAAAGAACCTTTAATCACATTCTTTACCATTTGCAATCATAAAATAGTCTAATATCTTCATTTTTTCAACATACGTAGCTATTACCCTCGAAAACTAAAACTTTTGAAATAGGAAAAGAGTCTTTAAGCACTTTCTTTACCATGTGCAATCATAAAATAGTCTAATATCTTCATTTTTCCAACATACGTAGCTATTACCCTCGAAAACTAAAACTTTTGACATAGGAAAAGAGCCTTTAATCACATTCTTTACCATTTGCAATCATAAAATAGTCTAATATCTTCATTTTTTCAACATACGTAGCTATTATCCTCGAAAACTAAAACTTTTGAAATAGGAAAAGAGCCTTTAAGCACTTTCTTTACCATGTGCAATCATAAAATAGTCTAATATCTTCATTTTTCCAACATACGTAGCTATTACCCTCGAAAACTAAAACTTTTGACATAGGAAAAGAGCCTTTAATCACATTCGTTACCATTTCCAATTATAAAATAGTCTAATATCTTCATTTTTTCAACATACGTAGCTATTACCCTCGAAAACTAAAACTTTTGACATAAAAAGAGAGCCTTTAATCACATTCGTTACCATTTGCAATTATAAAATAGTCTAATATCTTCATTTTTTCAACATACGTAGCTATTACCCTCGAAAACTAAAACTTTTGACATAGGAAAAGAGCCTTTAATCACATTCTTTACCATTTGCAATCATAAAATAGTCTAATATCTTCATTTTTCCAACATACGTAGCTATTACCCTCGAAAACGAAAACTTTTGAAATAGAAAAAGAGCCTTTAATCACATTCTTTACCATTTGCAATCATAAAATAGTCTAATATCTTCATTTTTTCAACATACGTAGCTATTACCCTCGAAAACTAAAACTTTTGACATAGGAAAAGAGCCTTTAATCACATTCGTTACCATTTGCAATTATAAAATAGTCTAATATCTTCATTTTTCCAACATACGTAGCTATTACCCTCGAAAACTAAAGCATTTGCCATAGGAAAAGAGCCTTTAAGCACATTCTTTACCATGTGCAATCATAAAATAGCCTAATATCTTCATTTTTCCAGCATACGTAGCTATTACCCTCGAAAACTAAAACTTTTGCCATAGGAAAAGAGCCTTTAAGCACATTCTTTACCATTTGCAATCATAAAATAGTCTAATATCTTCATTTTTCCAACATACGTAGCTTATACCCTCGAAAACTAAAACTTTTGAAATAGGAAAAGAGCCTTTAATCACATTCTTTACCATTTGCAATCATAAAATAGTCTAATATCTTCATTTTTTCAACATACGTAGCTATTACCCTCGAAAACTAAAACTTTTGACATAGGAAAAGAGCCTTTAATCACATTCTTTACCATGTGCAATCATAAAATAGTCTAATATCTTCATTTTTCCAACATACGTAGCTATTACCCTCGAAAACTAAAACTTTTGCCATAGGAAAAGAGCCTTTAAGCACATTCTTTACCATGTGCAATCATAAAATAGTCTAATAGCTTCATTTTTCCAAAATACGTAGCTATTACTCTCGAAAGCTAAAACTTTTGACATAGGAAAAGAGCCTTTAATCACATTCTTTACCATTTGCAATCATAAAATAGTCTAATATCTTCATTTTTTCAACATACGTAGCTATTACCCTTGAAAACTAAAACTTTTGAAATAGGAAAAGAGCCTTTAAGCACTTTCTTTACCATGTGCAATCATAAAATAATCTAATATCTTCATTTTTCCAACATACGTAGCTATTACCCTCGAAAACGAAAACTTTTGAAATAGGAAAAGAGCTTTTAATCACATTCTTTACCATTTGCAATCATAAAATAGTCTAATATCTTCTTTTTTTCAACATACGTAGCTATTACCCTCGAAAACTAAAACTTTTGACATAGTAAAAGAGCCTTTAATCACATTCTTTACCATTTGCAATCATAAAATAGTCTAATATCTTCATTTTTTCAACATACGTAGCTATTACCCTCGAAAACTAAAACTTTTGAAATAGGAAAAGAGCCTTTAAGCACTTTCTTTACCATGTGCAATCATAAAATAGTCTAATATCTTCATTTTTCCAACATAAGTAGCTATTACCCTCGAAAACTAAAACTTTTGACATAGGAAAAGAGCCTTTAATCACATTCTTTACCATGTGCAATCATAAAATAGTCTAATATCCTCATTTTTCCAACATACGTAGCTATTACCCTCGAAAACTAAAACTTTTGACATAGGAAAAGAGCCTTTAATCACATTCTTTACCATGTGCAATCATAAAATAGTCTAATATCTTCATTTTTCCAACATACGTAGCTATTACCCTCGAAAACGAAAACTTTTGAAATAGGAAAAGAACCTTTAATCACATTCTTTACCATTTGCAATCATAAAATAGTCTAATATCTTCATTTTTTCAACATACGTAGCTATTACCCTCGAAAACTAAAACTTTTGAAATAGGAAAAGAGTCTTTAAGCACTTTCTTTACCATGTGCAATCATAAAATAGTCTAATATCTTCATTTTTCCAACATACGTAGCTATTACACTCGAAAACTAAAACTTTTGACATAGGAAAAGAGCCTTTAATCACATTCTTTACCATTTGCAATCATAAAATAGTCTAATATCTTCATTTTTTCAACATACGTAGCTATTATCCTCGAAAACTAAAACTTTTGAAATAGGAAAAGAGCCTTTAAGCACTTTCTTTACCATGTGCAATCATAAAATAGTCTAATATCTTCATTTTTCCAACATACGTAGCTATTACCCTCGAAAACTAAAACTTTTGACATAGGAAAAGAGCCTTTAATCACATTCGTTACCATTTCCAATTATAAAATAGTCTAATATCTTCATTTTTTCAACATACGTAGCTATTACCCTCGAAAACTAAAACTTTTGACATAAAAAGAGAGCCTTTAATCACATTCGTTACCATTTGCAATTATAAAATAGTCTAATATCTTCATTTTTTCAACATACGTAGCTATTACCCTCGAAAACTAAAACTTTTGACATAGGAAAAGAGCCTTTAATCACATTCTTTACCATTTGCAATCATAAAATAGTCTAATATCTTCATTTTTCCAACATACGTAGCTATTACCCTCGAAAACGAAAACTTTTGAAATAGAAAAAGAGCCTTTAATCACATTCTTTACCATTTGCAATCATAAAATAGTCTAATATCTTCATTTTTTCAACATACGTAGCTATTACCCTCGAAAACTAAAACTTTTGACATAGGAAAAGAGCCTTTAATCACATTCGTTACCATTTGCAATTATAAAATAGTCTAATATCTTCATTTTTTCAACATACGTAGCTATTACCCTCGAAAACTAAAACTTTTGACATAGGAAAAGAGCCTTTAATCACATTCGTTACCATTTGCAATTATAAAATAGTCTAATATCTTCATTTTTTCAACATACGTAGCTATTACCCTCGAAAACTAAAACTTTTGACATAGGAAAAGAGCCTTTAATCACATTCTTTACCATGTGCAATCATAAAATAGTCTAATATCTTCATTTTTTCAACATACGTAGCTATTACCCTCGAAAACTTAAACTTTTGAAATAGGAAAAGAGCCTTTAATCACATTCTTTACCATGTGCAATCATAAAATAGTCTAATATCTTCATTTTTTCAACATACGTAGCTATTACCCTCGAAAACTAAAACTTTTGACATAGGAAAAGAGCCTTTAATCACATTCTTTACCATGTGCAATCATAAAATAGTCTAATATCTTCATTTTTTCAACATACGTAGCTATTACCCTTGAAAACTAAAACTTTTGAAATAGGAAAAGAGCCTTTAAGCACTTTCTTTACCATGTGCAATCATAAAATAATCTAATATCTTCATTTTTCCAACATACGTAGCTATTACCCTCGAAAACGAAAACTTTTGAAATAGGAAAAGAGCCTTTAATCACATTCTTTACCATTTGCAATCATAAAATAGTCTAATATCTTCTTTTTTTCAACATACGTAGCTATTACCCTCGAAAACTAAAACTTTTGACATAATAAAAGAGCCTTTAATCACATTCTTTACCATTTGCAATCATAAAATAGTCTAATATCTTCATTTTTTCAACATACGTAGCTATTACCCTCGAAAACTAAAACTTTTGAAATAGGAAAAGAGCCTTTAAGCACTTTCTTTACCATGTGCAATCATAAAATAGTCTAATATCTTCATTTTTCCAACATAAGTAGCTATTACCCTCGAAAACTAAAACTTTTGACATAGGAAAAGAGCCTTTAATCACATTCTTTACCATGTGCAATCATAAAATAGTCTAATATCCTCATTTTTCCAACATACGTAGCTATTACCCTCGAAAACTAAAACTTTTGACATAGGAAAAGAGCCTTTAATCACATTCTTTACCATGTGCAATCATAAAATAGTCTAATATCTTCATTTTTCCAACATACGTAGCTATTACCCTCGAAAACGAAAACTTTTGAAATAGGAAAAGAACCTTTAATCACATTCTTTACCATTTGCAATCATAAAATAGTCTAATATCTTCATTTTTTCAACATACGTAGCTATTACCCTCGAAAACTAAAACTTTTGAAATAGGAAAAGAGTCTTTAAGCACTTTCTTTACCATGTGCAATCATAAAATAGTCTAATATCTTCATTTTTCCAACATACGTAGCTATTACCCTCGAAAACTAAAACTTTTGACATAGGAAAAGAGCCTTTAATCACATTCTTTACCATTTGCAATCATAAAATAGTCTAATATCTTCATTTTTTCAACATACGTAGCTATTATCCTCGAAAACTAAAACTTTTGAAATAGGAAAAGAGCCTTTAAGCACTTTCTTTACCATGTGCAATCATAAATAGTCTAATATCTTCATTTTTCCAACATACGTAGCTATTACCCTCGAAAACTAAAACTTTTGACATAGGAAAAGAGCCTTTAATCACATTCGTTACCATTTCCAATTATAAAATAGTCTAATATCTTCATTTTTTCAACATACGTAGCTATTACCCTCGAAAACTAAAACTTTTGACATAAAAATAGAGCCTTTAATCACATTCGTTACCATTTGCAATTATAAAATAGTCTAATATCTTCGTTTTTTCAACATACGTAGCTATTACCCTCGAAAACTAAAACTTTTGACATAGGAAAAGAGCCTTTAATCACATTCTTTACCATTTGCAATCATAAAATAGTCTAATATCTTCATTTTTCCAACATACGTAGCTATTACCCTCGAAAACGAAAACTTTTGAAATAGAAAAAGAGCCTTTAATCACATTCTTTACCATTTGCAATCATAAAATAGTCTAATATCTTCATTTTTTCAACATACGTAGCTATTACCCTCGAAAACTAAAACTTTTGACATAGGAAAAGAGCCTTTAATCACATTCTTTACCATGTGCAATCATAAAATAGTCTAATATCTTCATTTTTCCAACATACGTAGCTATTACCCTCGAAAACTAAAACTTTTGCCATAGGAAAAGAGCCTTTAAGCACATTCTTTACCATGTGCAATCATAAAATAGTCTAATAGCTTCATTTTTCCAAAATACGTAGCTATTACTCTCGAAAGCTAAAACTTTTGACATAGGAAAAGAGCCTTTAATCACATTCTTTACCATTTGCAATCATAAAATAGTCTAATATCTTCATTTTTTTCAACATACGTAGCTATTACCCTTGAAAACTAAAACTTTTGAAATAGGAAAAGAGCCTTTAAGCACTTTCTTTACCATGTGCAATCATAAAATAATCTAATATCTTCATTTTTCCAACATACGTAGCTATTACCCTCGAAAACGAAAACTTTTGAAATAGGAAAAGAGCCTTTAATCACATTCTTTACCATTTGCAATCATAAAATAGTCTAATATCTTCTTTTTTTCAACATACGTAGCTATTACCCTCGAAAACTAAAACTTTTGACATAGTAAAAGAGCCTTTAATCACATTCTTTACCATTTGCAATCATAAAATAGTCTAATATCTTCATTTTTTCAACATACGTAGCTATTACCCTCGAAAACTAAAACTTTTGAAATAGGAAAAGAGCCTTTAAGCACTTTCTTTACCATGTGCAATCATAAAATAGTCTAATATCTTCATTTTTCCAACATAAGTAGCTATTACCCTCGAAAACTAAAACTTTTGACATAGGAAAAGAGCCTTTAATCACATTCTTTACCATGTGCAATCATAAAATAGTCTAATATCCTCATTTTTCCAACATACGTAGCTATTACCCTCGAAAACTAAAACTTTTGACATAGGAAAAGAGCCTTTAATCACATTCTTTACCATGTGCAATCATAAAATAGTCTAATATCTTCATTTTTCCAACATACGTAGCTATTACCCTCGAAAACGAAAACTTTTGAAATAGGAAAAGAACCTTTAATCACATTCTTTACCATTTGCAATCATAAAATAGTCTAATATCTTCATTTTTTCAACATACGTAGCTATTACCCTCGAAAACTAAAACTTTTGAAATAGGAAAAGAGTCTTTAAGCACTTTCTTTACCATGTGCAATCATAAAATAGTCTAATATCTTCATTTTTCCAACATACGTAGCTATTACACTCGAAAACTAAAACTTTTGACATAGGAAAAGAGCCTTTAATCACATTCTTTACCATTTGCAATCATAAAATAGTCTAATATCTTCATTTTTTCAACATACGTAGCTATTATCCTCGAAAACTAAAACTTTTGAAATAGGAAAAGAGCCTTTAAGCACTTTCTTTACCATGTGCAATCATAAAATAGTCTAATATCTTCATTTTTCCAACATACGTAGCTATTACCCTCGAAAACTAAAACTTTTGACATAGGAAAAGAGCCTTTAATCACATTCGTTACCATTTCCAATTATAAAATAGTCTAATATCTTCATTTTTTCAACATACGTAGCTATTACCCTCGAAAACTAAAACTTTTGACATAAAAAGAGAGCCTTTAATCACATTCGTTACCATTTGCAATTATAAAATAGTCTAATATCTTCATTTTTTCAACATACGTAGCTATTACCCTCGAAAACTAAAACTTTTGACATAGGAAAAGAGCCTTTAATCACATTCTTTACCATTTGCAATCATAAAATAGTCTAATATCTTCATTTTTCCAACATACGTAGCTATTACCCTCGAAAACGAAAACTTTTGAAATAGAAAAAGAGCCTTTAATCACATTCTTTACCATTTGCAATCATAAAATAGTCTAATATCTTCATTTTTTCAACATACGTAGCTATTACCCTCGAAAACTAAAACTTTTGACATAGGAAAAGAGCCTTTAATCACATTCGTTACCATTTGCAATTATAAAATAGTCTAATATCTTCATTTTTTCAACATACGTAGCTATTACCCTCGAAAACTAAAACTTTTGACATAGGAAAAGAGCCTTTAATCACATTCGTTACCATTTGCAATTATAAAATAGTCTAATATCTTCATTTTTTCAACATACGTAGCTATTACCCTCGAAAACTAAAACTTTTGACATAGGAAAAGAGCCTTTAATCACATTCTTTACCATGTGCAATCATAAAATAGTCTAATATCTTCATTTTTTCATCATACGTAGCTATTACCCTCGAAAACTTAAACTTTTGAAATAGGAAAAGAGCCTTTAATCACATTCTTTACCATGTGCAATCATAAAATAGTCTAATATCTTCATTTTTTCAACATACGTAGCTATTACCCTCGAAAACTAAAACTTTTGACATAGGAAAAGAGCCTTTAATCACATTCTTTACCATGTGCAATCATAAAATAGTCTAATATCTTCATTTTTTCAACATACGTAGCTATTACCCTTGAAAACTAAAACTTTTGAAATAGGAAAAGAGCCTTTAAGCACTTTCTTTACCATGTGCAATCATAAAATAATCTAATATCTTCATTTTTCCAACATACGTAGCTATTACCCTCGAAAACGAAAACTTTTGAAATAGGAAAAGAGCCTTTAATCACATTCTTTACCATTTGCAATCATAAAATAGTCTAATATCTTCTTTTTTTCAACATACGTAGCTATTACCCTCGAAAACTAAAACTTTTGACATAATAAAAGAGCCTTTAATCACATTCTTTACCATTTGCAATCATAAAATAGTCTAATATCTTCATTTTTTCAACATACGTAGCTATTACCCTCGAAAACTAAAACTTTTGAAATAGGAAAAGAGCCTTTAAGCACTTTCTTTACCATGTGCAATCATAAAATAGTCTAATATCTTCATTTTTCCAACATAAGTAGCTATTACCCTCGAAAACTAAAACTTTTGACATAGGAAAAGAGCCTTTAATCACATTCTTTACCATGTGCAATCATAAAATAGTCTAATATCCTCATTTTTCCAACATACGTAGCTATTACCCTCGAAAACTAAAACTTTTGACATAGGAAAAGAGCCTTTAATCACATTCTTTACCATGTGCAATCATAAAATAGTCTAATATCTTCATTTTTCCAACATACGTAGCTATTACCCTCGAAAACGAAAACTTTTGAAATAGGAAAAGAACCTTTAATCACATTCTTTACCATTTGCAATCATAAAATAGTCTAATATCTTCATTTTTTCAACATACGTAGCTATTACCCTCGAAAACTAAAACTTTTGAAATAGGAAAAGAGTCTTTAAGCACTTTCTTTACCATGTGCAATCATAAAATAGTCTAATATCTTCATTTTTCCAACATACGTAGCTATTACCCTCGAAAACTAAAACTTTTGACATAGGAAAAGAGCCTTTAATCACATTCTTTACCATTTGCAATCATAAAATAGTCTAATATCTTCATTTTTTCAACATACGTAGCTATTATCCTCGAAAACTAAAACTTTTGAAATAGGAAAAGAGCCTTTAAGCACTTTCTTTACCATGTGCAATCATAAAATAGTCTAATATCTTCATTTTTCCAACATACGTAGCTATTACCCTCGAAAACTAAAACTTTTGACATAGGAAAAGAGCCTTTAATCACATTCGTTACAATTTCCAATTATAAAATAGTCTAATATCTTCATTTTTTCAACATACGTAGCTATTACCCTCGAAAACTAAAACTTTTGACATAAAAAGAGAGCCTTTAATCACATTCGTTACCATTTGCAATTATAAAATAGTCTAATATCTTCGTTTTTTCAACATACGTAGCTATTACCCTCGAAAACTAAAACTTTTGACATAGGAAAAGAGCCTTTAATCACATTCTTTACCATTTGCAATCATAAAATAGTCTAATATCTTCATTTTTCCAACATACGTAGCTATTACCCTCGAAAACGAAAACTTTTGAAATAGAAAAAGAGCCTTTAATCACATTCTTTACCATTTGCAATCATAAAATAGTCTAATATCTTCATTTTTTCAACATACGTAGCTATTACCCTCGAAAACTAAAACTTTTGACATAGGAAAAGAGCCTTTAATCACTTTCGTTACCATTTGCAATTATAAAATAGTCTAATATCTTCATTTTTTCAACATACGTAGCTATTACCCTCGAAAACTAAAACTTTTGACATAGGAAAAGAGCCTTTAATCACATTCGTTACCATTTGCAGTTATAAAATAGTCTAATATCTTCATTTTTTCAACATACGTAGCTATTACCCTCGAAAACTAAAACTTTTGACATAGGAAAAGAGCCTTTAATCACATTCTTTACCATGTGCAATCATAAAATAGTCTAATATCTTCATTTTTTCAACATACGTAGCTATTACCCTCGAAAACTTAAACTTTTGAAATAGGAAAAGAGCCTTTAATCACATTCTTTACCATGTGCAATCATAAAATAGTCTAATATCTTCATTTTTTCAACATACGTAGCTATTACCCTCGAAAACTAAAACTTTTGACATAGGAAAAGAGCCTTTAATCACATTCTTTACCATGTGCAATCATAAAATAGTCTAATATCTTCATTTTTCCAACATACGTAGCTATTACCCTCGAAAACTAAAGCATTTGCCATAGGAAAAGAGCCTTTAAGCACATTCTTTACCATGTGCAATCATAAAATAGCCTAATATCTTCATTTTTCCAGCATACGTAGCTATTACCCTCGAAAACTAAAACTTTTGCCATAGGAAAAGAGCCTTTAAGCACATTCTTTACCATGTGCAATCATAAAATAGTCTAATATCTTCATTTTTCCAACATACGTAGCTATTACCCTCGAAAACTAAAACTTTTGAAATAGGAAAAGAGCCTTTAATCACATTCTTTACCATTTGCAATCATAAAATAGTCTAATATCTTCAATTTTTCAACATACGTAGCTATTACCCTCGAAAACTAAAACTTTTGACATAGGAAAAGAGCCTTTAATCACATTCTTTACCATGTGCAATCATAAAATAGTCTAATATCTTCATTTTTCCAACATACGTAGCTATTACCCTCGAAAACTAAAACTTTTGCCATAGGAAAAGAGCCTTTAAGCACATTCTTTACCATGTGCAATCATAAAATAGTCTAATAGCTTCATTTTTCCAAAATACGTAGCTATTACTCTCGAAAACTAAAACTTTTGACATAGGAAAAGAGCCTTTAATCACATTCTTTACCATTTGCAATCATAGAATAGTCTAATATCTTCATTTTTTCAACATACGTAGCTATTACCCTTGAAAACTAAAACTTTTGAAATAGGAAAAGAGCCTTTAAGCACTTTCTTTACCATGTGCAATCATAAAATAATCTAATATCTTCATTTTCCAACATACGTAGCTATTACCCTCGAAAACGAAAACTTTTGAAATAGGAAAAGAGCCTTTAATCACATTCTTTACCATTTGCAATCATAAAATAGTCTAATATCTTCATTTTTTCAACATACGTAGCTATTACCCTCGAAAACTAAAACTTTTGACATAGGAAAAGAGCCTTTAATCACATTCTTTACCATTTGCAATCATAAAATAGTCTAATATCTTCATTTTTTCAACATACGTAGCTATTACCCTCGAAAACTAAAACTTTTGAAATAGGAAAAGAGCCTTTAAGCACTTTCTTTACCATGTGCAATCATAAAATAGTCTAATATCTTCATTTTTTCAACATACGTAGCTATTACCCTCGAAAACAAAAACTTTTGCCATAGGAAAAGAGCCTTTAAGCACATTCTTTACCATGTGCAATCATAAAATAGTCTAATATCTTCATTTTTCTAACATACGTAGCTATTACCCTCGAAAACTAAAACTTTTGAAATAGGAAAAGAGCCTTTAATCACATTCTTTACCATTTGCAATCATAAAATAGTCTAATATCTTCAATTTTTCAACATACGTAGCTATTACCCTCGAAAACTAAAACTTTTGACATAGGAAAAGAGCCTTTAATCACATTCTTTACCATGTGCAATCATAAAATAGTCTAATATCTTCATTTTTCCAACATACGTAGCTATTACCCTCGAAAACTAAAACTTTTGCCATAGGAAAAGAGCCTTTAAACACATTCTTTACCATGTGCAATCATAAAATAGTCTAATAGCTTCATTTTTCCAAAATACGTAGCTATTACTCTCGAAAACTAAAACTTTTGACATAGGAAAAGAGCCTTTAATCACATTCTTTACCATTTGCAATCATAAAATAGTCTAATATCTTCATTTTTTCAACATACGTAGCTATTACCCTTGAAAACTAAAACTTTTGAAATAGGAAAAGAGCCTTTAAGCACTTTCTTTACCATGTGCAATCATAAAATAATCTAATATCTTCATTTTTCCAACATACGTAGCTATTACCCTCGAAAACGAAAACTTTTGAAATAGGAAAAGAGCCTTTAATCACATTCTTTACCATTTGCAATCATAAAATAGTCTAATATCTTCATTTTTTCAACATACGTAGCTATTACCCTCGAAAACTAAAACTTTTGACATAGGAAAAGAGCCTTTAATCACATTCTTTACCATTTGCAATCATAAAATAGTCTAATATCTTCATTTTTTCAACATACGTAGCTATTACCCTCGAAAACTAAAACTTTTGAAATAGGAAAAGAGCCTTTAAGCACTTTCTTTACCATGTGCAATCATAAAATAGTCTAATATCTTCATTTTTTCAACATACGTAGCTATTACCCTCGAAAACAAAAACTTTTGCCATAGGAAAAGAGCCTTTAAGCACATTCTTTACCATGTGCAATCATAAAATAGTCTAATATCTTCATTTTTCCAACATACGTAGCTATTACCCTCAAAAACTAAAAGTTTTGAAATAGGAATAGAGCCTTTAATCACATTCTTTACCATTTGCAATCATAAAATAGTCTAATATCTTCATTTTTTCAACATACGTAGCTATTACCCTCGAAAACTAAAACTTTTGAAATAGGAAAAGAGCCTTTAAGCACTTTCTTTACCATGTGCAATCATAAAATAGTCTAATATCTTCATGTTTCCAACATACGTAGCTATTACCCTCGAAAACTAAAACTTTTGACATAGGAAAAGAGCCTTTAATCACATTCTTTACCATTTGCAATCATAAAATAGTCTAATATCTTCATTTTTTCAACATACGTAGCTATTACCCTCGAAATCTAAAACTTTTGACATAGGAAAAGAGCCTTTAATCACATTCGTTACCATTTGCAATTATAAAATAGTCTAATATCTTCATTTTTTTCAACATACGTAGCTATTACCCTCGAAAACTAAAACTTTTGACATAGGAAAAGAGCCTTTAATCACATTCTTTACCATGTGCAATCATAAAATAGTCTAATATCTTCATTTTTTCAACATACGTAGCTATTACCCCTCGAAAACTTAAACTTTTGAAATAGGAAAAGAGCCTTTAATCACATTCTTTACCATGTGCAATCATAAAATAGTCTAATATCTTCATTTTTTCAACATACGTAGCTATTACCCTCGAAAACTAAAACTTTTGACATAGGAAAAGAGCCTTTAATCACATTCTTTACCATGTGCAATCATAAAATAGTCTAATATCTTCATTTTTCCAACATACGTAGCTATTACCCTCGAAAACTAAAGCATTTGCCATAGGAAAAGAGCCTTTAAGCACATTCTTTACCATGTGCAATCATAAAATAGCCTAATATCTTCATTTTTCCAGCATACGTAGCTATTACCCTCGAAAACTAAAACTTTTGCCATAGGAAAAGAGCCTTTAAGCACATTCTTTACCATGTGCAATCATAAAATAGTCTAATATCTTCATTTTTCCAACATACGTAGCTATTACCCTCGAAAACTAAAACTTTTGAAATAGGAAAAGAGCCTTTAATCACATTCTTTACCATTTGCAATCATAAAATAGTCTAATATCTTCATTTTTTCAACATACGTAGCTATTACCCTCGAAAACTAAAACTTTTGACATAGGAAAAGAGCCTTTAATCACATTCTTTACCATGTGCAATCATAAAATAGTCTAATATCTTCATTTTTCCAACATACGTAGCTATTACCCTCGAAAACTAAAACTTTTGCCATAGGAAAAGAGCCTTTAAGCACATTCTTTACCATGTGCAATCATAAAATAGTCTAATAGCTTCATTTTTCCAAAATACGTAGCTATTACTCTCGAAAACTAAAACTTTTGACATAGGAAAAGAGCCTTTAATCACATTCTTTACCATTTGCAATCATAAAATAGTCTAATATCTTCATTTTTTCAACATACGTAGCTATTACCCTTGAAAACTAAAACTTTTGAAATAGGAAAAGAGCCTTTAAGCACTTTCTTTACCATGTGCAATCATAAAATAATCTAATATCTTCATTTTTTCCAACATACGTAGCTATTACCCTCGAAAACGAAAACTTTTGAAATAGGAAAAGAGCCTTTAATCACATTCTTTACCATTTGCAATCATAAAATAGTCTAATATCTTCTTTTTTTCAACATACGTAGCTATTACCCTCGAAAACTAAAACTTTTGACATAGTAAAAGAGCCTTTAATCACATTCTTTACCATTTGCAATCATAAAATAGTCTAATTTCTTTATTTTTTCAACATACGTAGCTATTACCCTCGAAAACTAAAACTTTTGAAATAGGAAAAGAGCCTTTAAGCACTTTCTTTACCATGTGCAATCATAAAATAGTCTAATATCTTCATTTTTTCAACATACGTAGCTATTACCCTCGAAAACTAAAACTTTTGCCATAGGAAAAGAGCCTTTAAGCACATTCTTTACCATGTGCAATCATAAAATAGTCTAATATCTTCATTTTTCCAACATACGTAGCTATTACCCTCAAAAACTAAAAGTTTTGAAATAGGAATAGAGCCTTTAATCACATTCTTTACCATTTGCAATCATAAAATAGTCTAATATCTTCATTTTTTCAACATACGTAGCTATTACCCTCGAAAACTAAAACTTTTGAAATAGGAAAAGAGCCTTTAAGCACTTTCTTTACCATGTGCAATCATAAAATAGTCTAATATCTTCATTTTTCACACATACGTAGCTATTAACCTCGAAAACTAAAACTTTTGACATAGGAAAAGAGCCTTTAATCACATTCTTTACCATTTGCAATCATAAAATAGTCTAATATCTTCATTTTTTCAACATACGTAGCTATTACCCTCGAAAACTAAAGCTTTTGACATAGGAAAAGAGCCTTTAATCACATTCTTTACCATTTGCAATCATAAAATAGTCTAATATCTTCATTTTTTCAACATACGTAGCTATTACCCTCGAAAACTAAAACTTTTGACATAGGAAAAGAGCCTTTAATCACATTCATTACCATTTGCAATTATAAAATAGTCTAATATCTTCATTTTTTCAACATACGTAGCTATTACCCTCGAAAACTAAAACTTTTGACATAGGAAAAGAGCCTTTAATCACATTCTTTACCATGTGCAATCATAAAATAGTCTAATATCTTCATTTTTCCAACATACGTAGCTATTACCCTCGAAAACTTAAACTTTTGAAATAGGAAAAGAGCCTTTAATCACATTTTTTACCATGTGCAATCATAAAATAGTCTAATATCTTCATTTTTCAACATACGTAGCTATTACCCTCGAAAACTAAGACTTTTGACATAGGAAAAGAGCCTTTAATCACATTCTTTACCATGTGCAATCATAAAATAGTCTAATATCTTCATTTTTCCAACATACGTAGCTATTACCCTCGAAATCTAAAACTTTTGAAATAGGAAAAGAGCCTTTAAGCACTTTCTTTACCATGTGCAATCATAAAATAGTCTAATATCTTCATTTTTCCAACATACGTAGCTATTATCCTCGAAAACTAAAACTTTTGACATAGGAAAAGAGCCTTT
>NW_027065275.1:0-22507 GCF_032884065.1 Artemia franciscana
CAAACAGAAAGTTTGATTCTAGATTCAAATAGATTTGAATCTATTTATTGATTAGTGAAAAAGTCTTTTCTAAAATGACGTCTTGCATATGACTCATAGAAATAGTAGATAGCATAGCTAGAATCAATAGATTAGAATTCTAGAACCATATGCAAGACGTCACATACGAACTAGTGCTATTCTATTGATTCTATTAGAATCAAACAGAAAGTTTGATTCTAGATACAAATAGATTTCAATCTATTTATTGAATAGTGAAAAAGTCTTTTCTAAAATGACGTCTTGCATAGGACTCATAGAAATAGTAGATAGACTAGCTAGAATCAAACTTTCACTGTTGTATCTACTATTGATTATAGCTGGTCTAGAATCAATAGATTAGAATTCTAGAACCATATGCAAGACGTCAAATACGAACTAGTGCTATTCTATTGATTCTATTAGAATCAAACAGAAAGTTTGATTCTAGATTCAAATAGATTTGAATCTATTTATTGAATAGTGAAAAAGTCTTTTCTAAAATGACGTCTTGCATATGACTCATAGAAATAGTAGATAGACTAGCTAGAATCAATAGATTAGAATTCTAGAACCATATGCAAGACGTCAAATACGAGCTAGTGCTATTCTATTGATTCTATTAGAATCAAACAGAAAGTTTGATTCTAGATTCAAATAGATTTGAATCTATTTATTGAATAGTGAAAAAGTCTTTTCTAGAATGACGTCTTGCATATGACTCATAGAAATAGTAGATAGACTAGCTAGAATCAAACTTTCACTGTTCTATCTACTATTGATTCTAGCTGGTCTAGAATCAATAGATTAGAATTCTAGAACCATATGCAAGACGTCACATACGAACTAGTGCTATTCTATTGATTCTATTAGAATCAAACAGAAAGTTTGATTCTAGATTCAAAAAGATTTGAATCTATTTATTGAATAGTGAAAAGTCTGTTCTAAAATGACGTCTTGCATATGACTCATAGAAATAGTAGATAGACTAGCTAGAATCAATAGATTAGAATTCTAGAACCATATGCAAGACGTCACATACGAACTAGTGCTATTCTATTGATTCTATTAGAATCAAACAGAAAGTTTGATTCTAGATTCAAATAGATTTGAATCTATTTATTGAATAGTGAAAAAGTCTTTTCTAAAATGACGTCTTGCATATGACTCATAGAAATAGTAGATAGACTAGCTAGAATCAAACTTTTACTGTTCTATCTACTATTGATTCTAGCTGGTCTAGAATCAATAGATTAGAATTCTAGAACCATATGCAAGACGTCACATACGAACTAGTGCTATTCTATTGATTCTATTAGAATCAAACAGAAAGTTTGATTCTAGATTCAAATAGATTTGAATCTATTTATTGAATAGTGAAAAAGTCTTTTCTAAAATGACGTCTTGCATATGACTCATAGAAATAGTAGATAGACTAGCTAGAATCATAGATTAGAATTCGAGAACCATATGCAAGACGTCACATACAAACTAGTGCTATTCTATTGATTCTATTAGAATCAAACAGAAAGTTTGATTCTAGATTCAAATAGATTTGAATCTATTTATTGAATAGTGAAAAAGTCTTTTCTAAAATGACCTCTTGCATATGACTCATAGAAATAGTAGATAGACTAGCTAGAATCAAACTTTCACTGTCCCTATCTACTATTGATTCTAGCTGGTCTAGAATCAATAGATTAGAATTCTAGAACCATATGCAAGACGTCACATATGAACTAGTGCTATTCTATTGATTCTATTAGAATCAAACAGAAAGTTTGATTCTAGATTCAAATAGAGTTGAATCTATTTATTGAATAGTGAAAAAGTCTTTTCTAAAATGACGTATTGCATATGACTCATAGAAATAGTAGATAGACTAGCTAGAATCAATAGATTAGAATTCTAGAACCATATGCTAGACGTCACATACGAACTAGTGCTATTCTATTGATTCTATTATAATCAAACAGAAAGTTTGATTCTAGATTCAAATAGATTTGAATCTATTTATTGAATAGTGAAAAAGTCTTTTCTAAAATGACGTCTTGCATATGACTCATAGAAATAGTAGATAGACTAGCTAGAATCAAACTTTCACTTTTCTATCTACTATTGATTCTAGCTGGTCTAGAATCAATAGATTAGAATTCTAGAACCATATGCAAGACGTCACATACGAACTAGTGCTATTCTATTGATTCTATTAGAATCAAAACAGAAAGTTGATTCTAGATTCAAATAGATTTGAATCTATTTATTGAATAGTGAAAAAGTCTTTTCTAAAATGACGTCTTGCATATGACTCATAGAAATAGTAGATAGACTAGCTAACATCATTAGATTAGAATTCTAGAACCATATGCAAGACGTCACATACAAACTAGTGCTATTCTATTGATTCTATTAGAATCAAACAGAAAGTTTGATTCTAGATTCAAATAGATTTGAATCTATTTATTGAATAGTGAAAAAGTCTTTTCTAAAATGACGTCTTGCATATGACTCATAGAAATAGTAGATAGACTAGCTAGAATCAAACTTTCACTGTTCTATCTACTATTGATTCTAGCTGGTCTAGAATCAATAGATTAGAATTTTAGAACCATATGCATGACGTCACATACGAACTAGTGCTATTCTATTGATTCTATTAGAATCAAACAGAAAGTTTGATTCTAGATTCAAATAGATTTGAATCTATTTATTGAATAGTGAAAAAAGCCTTTTCTAAAATGACGTCTTGCATATGACTCATAGAAATAGTAGATAGACTAGCTAGAATCAATAGATTAGAATTCTAGAATCATATGCAAGACGTCACATACAAACTAGTGCTATTCTATTGATTCTATTAGAATCAAACAGAAAGTTTGATTCTAGATTCAAATAGATTTGAATCTATTTATTGAATAGTGAAAAAGTCTTTTCTAAAATGACGTCTTGCATATGACTCATAGAATAGTAGATAGACTAGCTAGAATCAAACTTTCACTGTTCTATCTACTATTGATTCTAGCTGGTCTAGAATCAATAGATTAGATTCTAGAACCATATGCAAGACGTAACATACGAACTAGTGCTATTCTATTGATTCTATTAGAATCAAACAGAAAGTTTGATTCTAGATTCAAATAGATTTGAATCTATTTATTGAATAGTGAAAAAGTCTTTTCTAAAATGACGTCTTGCATATGACTCATAGAAATAGTAGATAGACTAGCTAGAATCAATAGATTAGAATTCTAGAACCATATGCAAGACGTCACATACGAACTAGTGCTATTCTATTGATTCTATTAGAATCAAACAGAAAGTTTGATTCTAGATTCAAATAGATTTGAATCTATTTATTGAATAGTGAAAAAGTCTTTTCTAAAATGACGTCTTGCATATGACTCATAGAAATAGTAGATAGACTAGCTAGAATCAAACTTTCCACCGTTCTATCTACTAGTGATTCTAGCTGGTCTAGAATCAATAGATTAGAATTCTAGAACCATATACAAGACGTAACATACAAACTAGTGCTATTCTATTGATTCTATTAGAATCAAACAGAAAGTTTGATTCTAGATTCAAATAGATTTGAATCTATTATTGAATAGTGAAAAAGTCTTTTCTAAAATGATGTCTTGCATATGACTCATAGAAATAGTAGATAGACTAGCTAGAATCAATAGATTAGAATTCTAGAACCATATGCAAGACGTCAAATACGAACTAGTGCTATTCTATTGATTCTATTAGAATCAAACAGAAAGTTTGATTCTAGATCAAATAGATTTGAATCTATTTATTGAATAGTGAAAAAGTCTTTTCTAAATGACGACTTGCATATGACTCATAGAAATAGTAGATAGACTAGCTAGAATCAAACTTTCACTGTTCTATCTACTATTCATTCTAGCTGGTCTAGAATCAATAGATTAGAATTCTAGAACCATATGCCTGACGTCACATACGAACTAGTGCTATTCTATTGATTCTCTTAGAATCAAACAGAAAGTTTGATTCTAGATTCAAATAGATTTGAATCTATTTATTGAATAGTGAAAAAGTCTTTCTAAAATGACGTCTTGCATATGACTCATAGAAATAGTAGATAGACTAGCTAGAATCAATTGATTAGAATTCTAGAACCATATGCAAGACGTCACATACGAACTAGTGCTATTCTATTGATTCTATTAGAATCAAACAGAAAGTTTGATTCTAGATTCAAATAGATTTGAATCTATTTATTGAATAGTGAAAAAGTCTTTTCTAAATGACATCTTGCATATGACTCATAGAAATAGTAGATAGACTAGCTAGAATCAAACTTTCACTGTTCTATCTACTATTGATTCTAGCTGGTCTAGAATCAATAGATTAGAATTCTAGAACCATATGCAAGACATCACATACGAACTAGTGCCTATTCTATTGATTCTATTAGAATCAAACAGAAAGTTTGATTCTAGATTCAAATAGATTTGAATCTATTTATTGAATAGTGAAAAAGACTTTTCTAAAATGACGTCTTGTATATGACTCATAGAAATAGTAGATAGACTAGCTAGAATCAATAGATTAGAATTCTAGAACCATATGCAAGACGTCACATACGAACTAGTGCTATTCTATTGATTCTATTAGAATCAAACAGAAAGTTTGATTCTAGATTCAAATAGATTTGAATCTATTTATTGAATAGTGAAAAAGTCTTTTCTAAAAGGACGTCTTGCATATGACTCATAGAAATAGTAGATAGACTAGCTAGAATCAAACTTTCACTGTTCTATCTACTATTGATTCTAGCTGGTCTAGAATCAATAGATTAGAATTCTAGAACCATATGCAAGACGTCACATACGAACTAGTGCTATTCTATTGATTTTATTAGAATCAAACAGAAAGTTTGATTCTAGATTCAAATAGATTTGAATCTATTTATTGAATAGTGAAAAAGTCTTTTCTAAAATGACGTCTTGCATATGACTCATAGAAATAGTATATAGACTAGCTAGAATCAATAGATTAGAATTTTAGAACCATATGCAAGGACGTCACATACGAACTAGTGCTATTCTATTGATTCTATTAGAATCAAACAGAAAGTTTGATTCTATATTCAAATAGATTTGAATCTATTTATTGAATAGTGAAAAAGCCTTTTCTAAAATGACGTCTTGCATATGACTCATAGAAATAGTAGATAGACTAGCTAGAATCAAACTTTCACTGTTCTATCTACTATCGATTCTAACTGGTCTAGAATCAATAGATTAGAATTCTAGAACCATATGCAAGACGTCACATACGAACTAGTGCTATTCTATTGATTCTATTAGAATCAAACAGAAAGTTTGATTCTAGATTCAAATAGATTTGAATCTATTTATGAGTAGTGAAAAAGTCTTTTCTAAAATGACGTCTTGCATATGACTCATAGAAATAGTGGATAGACTAGCTAGAGTCAATAGATTAGAATTCTAGAACCATATGCAAGACGTCACATACGAACTAGTGCTATTCTATTGATTCTATTACAATCAAACAGAAAGTTTGATTCTAGGTTCAAATAGATTTGAATCTATTTATTGAATAGTGAAAAAGTCTTTTCTAAAATGACGTCTTGCATATGAACTCATAGAAATAGTAGATAGACTAGCTAGAATCAAACTTTCACTGTTCTATCTACTATTGATTCTAGCTGGTCTAGAATCAATAGATTAGAATTCTAGAACCATATGCACGACGTCACATACGAACTAGTGCTATTCTATTGATTCTATTAGAATCAAACAGAAAGTTTGATTCTAGATTCAAATAGATTTGAATCTATTTATTGAATAGTGAAAAAGTCTTTTCTAAATGACGTCTTGCATATGACTCATAGAAATAGTAGATAGACTAGCTAGAATCAATAGATTAGAATTCTAGAACCATATGCAAGACGTCACATACGAACTAGTGCTATTCTATTGATTCTATTTGAATCTAACAGAAAGTTTGATTCTAGATTCAAATAGATTTGAATCTATTTATTGAATAGTGAAAAAGTCTTTTCTAAAATGACGTCTTGCATATGACTCATAGAAATAGTAGACAGACTAGCTAGAATCAATAGATTAGAATTCTAGAACCATATGCAAGACGTCACATACGAACTAGTGCTATTCTATTGATTCTATTTGAATCTAACAGAAAGTTTGATTCTAGATTCAAATAGATTTGATCTATTTATTGAATAGTAAAAAAAGTCTTTTCTAAAATGACGTCTTGCATATGACTCATACAAATAGTAGATAGACTAGCTAGAATCAAACTTTCACTGTTCTATCTACTATTGATTCTAGCTGGTCTAGAATCAATAGATTAGAATTCTAGAACCATATGCAAGACGTCACATACGAACTAGTGCTATTCTATTGATTCTATTAGAATCAAACAGAAAGTTTGATTCTAGATTCAAATAGATTTGAATCTATTTATTGAATAGTGAAAAAGTCTTTTCTAAAATGACGTCTTGCATATGACTCAAGAAATAGTAGATAGACTAGCTAGAATCAATAGATTAGAATTGTAGAAACCATATGCAAGACGTCACATACGAACTAGTGCTATTCTATTGATTCTATTAGAAATCAAACAGAAAGTTTGATTCTAGATTCAAATAGATTTGAATCTATTTATTGAATAGTGAAAAAGTCTTTTCTAAAATGACGTCTTGCATATGACTCATAGAAATAGTAGATAGACTAGCTAGAATCAAACTTTCACTGTTCTATATGCTATTGATTCTAGCTGGTCTAGAATCAATAGATTAGAATTCTAGAACCATATGCAAGACATCACATACGAACTAGTGTTATTCTATTGATTCTATTAGAATCAAACAGAAAGTTTGATTCTAGATTCAAATAGATTTGAATCTATTTATTGAATAGTGAAAAAGTCCTTTTTTAAAATGACGTCTTGCATATGAATCATAGAAATAGTAGATATAGTCTATTAGAATCAAATAGTCTATTAGAATCAAACAGAAAGTTTGATTCTAGATTCAAATAGATTTGAAATCTATTTATTGATTAGTGAAAAAGTCTTTTCTAAAATGACGTCTTGCATATGACTCATAGAAATAGTAGATAGCATAGCTAGAATCAATAGATTAGAATTCTAGAACCATATGCAAGACGTCACATACGAACTAGTGCCATTCTATTGATTCTATTAGAATCAAACAGAAAGTTTGATTCTAGATTCAAATAGATTTCAATCTATTTATTGAATAGTGAAAAAGTCTTTTCTAAAATGACGTCTTGCATATGACTCATAGAAATAGTAGATAGACTAGCTAGAATCAAACTTTCACTGTTGTATCTACTATTGATTATAGCTGGTCTAGAATCAATAGATTAGAATTCTAGAACCATATGCAAGACGTCAAATACAAACTAGTGCTATTCTATTGATTCTATTAGAATCAAACAGAAAGTTTGATTCTAGATTCAAATAGATTTGAATCTATTTATTGAATAGTGAAAAAGTCTTTTCTAAAATGACGTCTTGCATATGACTCATAGAAATAGTAGATAGACTAGCTAGAATCAATAGATTAGAATTCTAGAACCATATGCAAGACGTCACATACGAACTAGTGCTATTCTATTGATTCTATTTGAATCTAACAGAAAGTTTGATTCTAGATTCAAATAGATTGAATCTATTTATTGAATAGTGAAAAAGTCTTTTCTAAAATGACGTCTTGCATATGACTCATAGAAATAGTAGACAGACTAGCTAGAATCAATAGATTAGAATTCTAGAACCATATGCCTGACGTCACATACGAACTAGTGCTATTCTATTGATTCTCTTAGAATCAAACAGAAAGTTTGATTCTAGATTCAAATAGATTTGAATCTATTTATTGAATAGTGAAAAAGTCTTTTCTAAATGACGTCTTGCATATGACTCATAGAAATAGTAGATAGACTAGCTAGAATCAAAACTTTCACCGTTTCTATCTACTAGTGATTCTAGCTGGTCTAGAATCAATAGATTAGAATTCTAGAACCATATACAAGACGTAACATACGAACTAGTGCTATTCTATTGATTCTATTAGAATCAAACAGAAAGTTTGATTCTAGATTCAAATAGATTTGAATCGATTTATTGAATAGTGAAAAAGTCTTTTCTAAAATGACGTCTTGCATATGACTCATAGAAATAGTAGATTAGACTAGCTAGAATCAATAGATTAGAATTCTAGAACCATATGCAAGACGTCAAATACGAACTAGTGCTATTCTATTGATTCTATTAGAATCAAACAGAAAGTTTGATTCTAGATTCAAATAGATTTGAATCTATTTATTGAATAGTGAAAAAGTCTTTTCTAAAATGACGACTTGCATATGACTCATAGAAATAGTAGATAGACTAGCTAGAATCAAACTTTCACTGTTCTATCTACTATTCATTCTAGCTGGTCTAGAATCAATAGATTAGAAATTCTAGAACCATATGCCTGACGTCACATACGAACTAGTGCTATTCTATTGATTCTCTTAGAATCAAACAGAAAGTTTGATTCTAGATTCAAATAGATTTGAATCTATTTATTGAATAGTGAAAAAGTCTTTTCTAAAATGACTTCTTGCATATGACTCATAGAAATAGTAGATAGACTAGCTAGAATCATTGTTAGAATTCTAGAAACCATATGCAAGACGTCACATACGAACTAGTGCTATTCTATTGATTCTATTAGAATCAAACAGAAATTTTGATTCTAGATTCAAATAGATTTGAATCTATTTATTGAATAGTGAAAAAGTCTTTTCTAAAATGACATCTTGCATATGACTCATAGAAATAGTAGATAGACAAGCTAGAATCAAACTTTCACTGTTCTATCTACTATTGATTCTAGCTGGTCTAGAATCAATAGATTAGAATTCTAGAACCATATGCAAGACATCACATACGAACTAGTGCTATTCTATTGATTCTATTAGAATCAAACAGAAAGTTTGATTCTAGATTCAAATAGATTTGAATCTATTTATTGAATAGTGAAAAGACTTTTCTAAAATGACGTCTTGTATATGACTCATAGAAATAGTAGATAGACTAGCTAGAATCAATAGATTAGAATTCTAGAACCATATGCAAGACGTCACATACGAACTAGTGCTATTCTATTGATTCTATTAGAATCAAACAGAAAGTTTGATTCTAGATTCAAATAGATTTGAATCTATTTATTGAATAGTGAAAAAGTCTTTTCTAAAAGGACGTCTTGCATATGACTCATAGAAATAGTAGATAGACTAGCTAGAATCAAACTTTCACTGTTCTATCTACTATTGATTCTAGCTGGTCTAGAATCAATAGATTAGAATTCTAGAACCATATGCAAGACGTCACATACGAACTAGTGCTATTCTATTGATTTTATTAGAATCAAACAGAAAGTTTGATTCTAGATTCAAATAGATTTGAATCTATTTATTGAATAGTGAAAAAGTCTTTTCTAAAATGACGTCTTGCATATGACTCATAGAAATAGTATATAGACTAGCTAGAATCAATAGATTAGAATTTTAGAACCATATGCAAGACGTCACATACGAACTAGTGCTATTCTATTGATTCTATTAGAATCAAACAGAAAGTTTGATTCTATATTCAAATAGATTTGAATCTATTTATTGAATAGTGAAAAAAGCCTTTTCTAAAATGACGTCTTGCATATGACTCATAGAAATAGTAGATAGACTAGCTAGAATCAAACTTTCACTGTTCTATCTACTATTGATTCTAACTGGTCTAGAATCATAGATTAGAATTCTAGAACCATATGCAAGACGTCACATACGAACTAGTGCTATTCTATTGATTCTATTACAATCAAACAGAAAGTTTGATTCTAGATTCAAATAGATTTGAATCTATTTATTGAGTAGTGAAAAAGTCTTTTCTAAAATGACGTCTTGCATATGACTCATAGAAATAGTGGATAGACTAGCTAGAATCAATAGATTAGAATTCTAGAACCATATGCAAGACGTCACATACGAACTAGTGCTATTCTATTGATTCTATTACAATCAAACAGAAAGTTTGATTCTAGATTCAAATAGATTTGAATCTATTTATTGAATAGTGAAAAAGTCTTTTCTAAAATGACGTCTTGCATATGACTCATAGAAATAGTAGATAGACTAGCTAGAATCAAACTTTCACTGTTCTATCTACTATTGATTCTAGCTGGTCTAGAATCAATAGATTAGAATTCTAGAACCATATGCACGACGTCACATACGAACTAGTGCTATTCTATTGATTCTATTAGAATCAAACAGAAAGTTGATTCTAGATTCAAATAGATTTGAATCTATTTATTGAATAGTGAAAAAGTCTTTTCTAAAATGACGTCTTGCATATGACTCATAGAAATAGTAGATAGACTAGCTAGAATCAATAGATTAGAATTGTAGAACCATATGCAAGACGTCACATACGAACTAGTGCTATTCTATTGATTCTATTAGAATCAAACAGAAAGTTTGATTCTAGATTCAAATAGATTTGAATCTATTTATTGAATAGTGAAAAAGTCTTTTCTAAAATGACGTATTGCATATGACTCATAGAAATAGTAGATAGACTAGCTAGAATCAAACTTTCACTGTTCTATATGCTATTGATTCTAGCTGGTCTAGAATCAATAGATTAGAATTCTAGAACCATATGCAAGACATCACATACGAACTAGTGTTATTCTATTGATTCTATTAGAATCAAACAGAAAGTTTGATTCTAGATTCAAATAGATTTGAATCTATTTATTGAATAGTGAAAAAGTCTTTTTTAAAATGACGTCTTGCATATGAATCATAGAAATAGTAGATATAGTCTATTAGAATCAAATAGTCTATTAGAATCAAAACTGTTTGAATAGTGAAAAAGTCTATCTACTAGACTTTTCTAAATGAAAAAAAGTCTTTTCTAAAATGACGTCTTGCATATGACTCATAGAAATAGTAGATAGACTAGCTAGAATCAAACTTTCACTGTTCTATCTACTATTGATTCTAACTGGTCTAGAATCAATAGATTAGAATTCTAGAACCATATACAAGGACGTCACATACGAACTAGTGCTATTCTATTGATTCTATTAGAATCAAACAGAAAGTTTGATTCTAGATTCAAATAGATTTTGAATCTATTTATTGAATAGTGAAAAAGTCTTTTCTAAAATGACGTCTTGCATATGACTCATAGAAATAGTAGATAGACTAGCTAGAATCAATAGATGAGAATTCTAGAACCATATGCAAGACGTCACATACGAACTAGTGCTATTCTATTGATTCTATTAGAATCAAACAGAAAGTTTGATTTTAGATTCAAATAGATTTGAATCTATTTATTGAATAGTGAAAAGTCTTTTCTAAAATGACGTCTTGCATATGACTCATAGAAATAGTAGATAGACTAGCTACAATCAAACTTTCACTGTTCTATCTACTATTGATTCTAGCTGGTCTAGAATCAATAGATTAGAATTCTGGAACCATATGCAAGACGTCACATACGAACTAGTGCTATTCTATGGATTCTATTAGAATCAAACAGAAAGTTTGATTCTAGATTCAAATAGATTTGAATCTATTTATTGAGTAGTGGAAAAGTCTTTCTAAAATGACGTCTTGCATATGACTCATAGAAATAGTGGATAGACTAGCTAGAATCAATAGATTAGAATTCTAGAACCATATGCAAGACGTCACATACGAACTAGTGCTATTCTATTGATTCTATTACAATCAAACAGAAAGTTTGATTCTAGATTCAAATAGATTTGAATCTATTTATTGAATAGTGAAAAAGTCTTTTCTAAAATGACGTCTTGCATATGACTCATAGAAATAGTAGATAGACTAGCTAGAATCAAACTTTCACTGTTCTATCTACTATTGATTCTAGCTGGTCTAGAATCAATAGATTAGAATTCTAGAACCATATGCACGACGTCACATACGAACTAGTGCTATTCTATTGATTCTATTAGAATCAAACAGAAAGTTTGATTCTAGATTCAAATAGATTTGAATCTATTTATTGAATAGTGAAAAAGTCTTTTCTAAAATGACGTCTTGCATATGACTCATAGAAATAGTAGATAGACTAGCTAGAATCAATAGATTAGAATTCTAGAACCATATGCAAGACGTCAATACGAGCTAGTGCTATTCTATTGATTCTATTGAATCTAACAGAAAGTTTGATTCTAGATTCAAATAGATTTGAATCTATTTATTGAATAGTGAAAAAGTCTTTTCTAAAATGGACGTCTTGCATATGACTCATAGAAATAGTAGATAGACTAGCTAGAATCAATAGATTAGAATTCTAGAACCATATGCAAGACGTCACATACGAACTAGTGCTATTCTATTGATTCTATTTGAATCTAACAGAAAGTTTGATTCTAGATTCAAATAGATTTGAATCTATTTATTGAATAGTGAAAAAGTCTTTTCTAAAATGACGTCTTGCATATGACTCATACAAATAGTAGATAGACTAGCTAGAATCAAACTTTCACTGTTCTATCTACTATTGATTCTAGCTGGTCTAGAATCAATAGATTAGAATTCTAGAACCATATGCAAGACGTCACATACGAACTAGTGCTATTCTATTGATTCTATTAGAATCAAACAGAAAGTTTGACTCTAGATTCAAATAGATTTGAATCTATTTATTGAATAGTGAAAAAGTCTTTTCTAAAATGACGTCTTGCATATGACTCATAGAAATAGTAGATAGACTAGCTAGAATCAATAGATTAGAATTGTAGAACCATATGCAAGACGTCACATACGAACTAGTGCTATTCTATTGATTCTATTAGAATCAAACAGAAAGTTTGATTCTAGATTCAAATAGATTTGAATCTATTTATTGAATAGTGAAAAAGTCTTTTCTAAAATGACGTCTTGCATATGACTCATAGAAATAGTGGATAGACTAGCTAGAATCAATAGATTAGAATTCTAGAACCATATGCAAGACGTCACATACGAACTAGTGCTATTCTATTGATTCTATTACAATCAAACAGAAAGTTTGATTCTAGATTCAAATAGATTTGAATCTATTTATTGAATAGTGAAAAAGTCTTTTCTAAAATGACGTCTTGCATATGACTCATAGAAATAGTAGATAGACTAGCTAGAATCAAACTTTCACTGTTCTATCTACTATTGATTCTAGCTGGTCTAGAATCAATAGATTAGAATTCTGGAACCATATGCAAGACGTCACATACGAACTAGTGCTATTCTATGGATTCTATTAGAATCAAACAGAAAGTTTGATTCTAGATTCAAATAGATTTGAATCTATTTATTGAGTAGTGGAAAAGTCTTTTCTAAAATGACGTCTTGCATATGACTCATAGAAATAGTGGATAGACTAGCTAGAATCAATAGATTAGAATTCTAGAACCATATGCAAGACGTCACATACGAACTAGTGCTATTCTATTGATTCTATTACAATCAAACAGAAAGTTTGATTCTAGATTCAAATAGATTTGAATCTATTTATTGAATAGTGAAAAAGTCTTTTCTAAAATGACGTCTTGCATATGACTCATAGAAATAGTAGATAGACTAGCTAGAATCAAACTTTCACTGTTCTATCTACTATTGATTCTAGCTGGTCTAGAATCAATAGATTAGAATTCTAGAACCATATGCACGACGTCACATACGAACTAGTGCTATTCTATTGATTCTATTAGAATCAAACAGAAAGTTTGATTCTAGATTCAAATAGATTTGAATCTATTTATTGAATAGTGAAAAAGTCTTTTCTAAAATGACGTCTCGCATATGACTCATAGAAATAGTAGATAGACTAGCTAGAATCAATAGATTAAAACTCTAGAACCATATGCAAGACGTCACATACGAGCTAGTGCTATTCTATTGATTCTATTTGAATCTAACAGAAAGTTTGATTCTAGATTCAAATAGATTTGAATCTATTTATTGAATAGTGAAAAAGTCTTTTCTAAAATGACGTCTTGCATATGACTCATAGAAATAGTAGATAGACTAGCTAGAATCAATAGATTAGAATTCTAGAACCATATGCAAGACGTCACATACGAACTAGTGCTATTCTATTGATTCTATTTGAATCTAACAGAAAGTTTGATTCTAGATTCAAATAGATTTGAATCTATTTATTGAATAGTGAAAAAGTCTTTTCTAAAATGACGTCTTGCATATGACTCATACAAATAGTAGATAGACTAGCTAGAATCAAACTTTCACTGTTCTATCTACTATTGATTCTAGCTGGTCTAGAATCAATAGATTAGAATTCTAGAACCATATGCAAGACGTCACATACGAACTAGTGCTATTCTATTGATTCTATTAGAATCAAACAGAAAGTTTGACTCTAGATTCAAATAGATTTGAATCTATTTATTGAATAGTGAAAAAGTCTTTTCTAAAATGACGTCTTGCATATGACTCATAGAAATAGTAGATAGACTAGCTAGAATCAATAGATTAGAATTGTAGAACCATATGCAAGACGTCACATACGAACTAGTGCTATTCTATTGATTCTATTAGAATCAAACAGAAAGTTTGATTCTAGATTCAAATAGATTTGAATCTATTTATTGAATAGTGAAAAAGTCTTTTCTAAAATGACGTCTTGCATATGACTCATAGAAATAGTAGATAGACTAGCTAGAATCAAACTTTCACTGTTCTATCTACTATTGATTCTAGCTGGTCTAGAATCAATAGATTAGAATTCTAGAACCATATGCAAGACATCACATACGAACTATTGTTATTCTATTGATTCTATTAGAATCAAACAGAAAGTTTGATTCTAGATTCACATAGATTTGAATCTATTTATTGAATAGTGAAAAAGTCTTTTTTAAAATGACGTCTTGCATATGACTCATAGAAATAGTAGATATAGTCTATTAGAATCAAATAGTCTATTAGAATCAAACAGAAAGTTTGATTCTAGATTCAAATAGATTTGAATCTATTTATTGATTAGTGAAAAAGTCTTTTCTAAAATGACGTCTTGCATATGACTCATAGAAATAGTAGATAGCATAGCTAGAATCAATAGATTAGAATTCTAGAACCATATGCAAGACGTCACATACGAACTAGTGCTATTCTATTGATTCTATTAGAATCAAACAGAAAGTTTGATTCTAGATACAAATAGATTTCAATCTATTTATTGAATAGTGAAAAAGTCTTTTCTAAAATGACGTCTTGCATAGGACTCATAGAAATAGTAGATAGACTAGCTAGAATCAAACTTTCACTGTTGTATCTACTATTGATTATAGCTGGTCTAGAATCAATAGATTAGAATTCTAGAACCATATGCAAGACGTCAAATACGAACTAGTGCTATTCTATTGATTCTATTAGAATCAAACAGAAAGTTTGATTCTAGATTCAAATAGATTTGAATCTATTTATTGAATAGTGAAAAAGTCTTTTCTAAAATGACGTCTTGCATATGACTCATAGAAATAGTAGATAGACTAGCTAGGATCAATAGATTAGAATTCTAGAACCATATGCAAGACGTCAAATACGAGCTAGTGCTATTCTATTGATTCTATTAGAATCAAACAGAAAGTTTGATTCTAGATTCAAATAGATTTGAATCTATTTATTGAATAGTGAAAAAGTCTTTTCTAAAATGACGTCTTGCATATGACTCATAGAAATAGTAGATAGACTAGCTAGAATCAAACTTTCACTGTTCTATCTACTATTGATTCTAGCTGGTCTAGAATCAATAGATTAGAATTCTAGAACCATATGCAAGACGTCACATACGAACTAGTGCTATTCTATTGATTCTATTAGAATCAAACAGAAAGTTTGATTCTAGATTCAAATAGATTTGAATCTATTTATTGAATAGTGAAAAAGTCTGTTCTAAAATGACGTCTTGCATATGACTCATAGAAATAGTAGATAGACTAGCTAGAATCAATAGATTAGAATTCTAGAACCATATGCAAGACGTCACATACGAACTAGTGCTATTCTATTGATTCTATTAGAATCAAACAGAAAGTTTGATTCTAGATTCAAATAGATTTGAATCTATTTATTGAATAGTGAAAAAGTCTTTTCTAAAATGACGTCTTGCATATGACTCATAGAAATAGTAGATAGACTAGCTAGAATCAAACTTTTACTGTTCTATCTACTATTGATTCTAGCTGGTCTAGAATCAATAGATTAGAATTCTAGAACCATATGCAAGACCTCACATACGAACTAGTGCTATTCTATTGATTCTATTAGAATCAAACAGAAAGTTTGTTTCTAGATTCAAATAGATTTGAATCTATTTATTGAATAGTGAAAAAGTCTTTTCTAAAATGACGTCTTGCATATGACTCATAGAAATAGTAGATAGACTAGCTAGAATCAATAGATTAGAATTCTAGAACCATATGCAAGACGTCACATACAAACTAGTGCTATTCTATTGATTCTATTAGAATCAAACAGAAAGTTTGATTCTAGATTCAAATAGATTTGAATCTATTTATTGAATAGTGAAAAAGTCTTTTCTAAAATGACCTCTTGCATATGACTCATAGAAATAGTAGATAGACTAGCTAGAATCAAACTTTCACTGTCCTATCTACTATTGATTCTAGCTGGTCTAGAATCAATAGATTAGAATTCTAGAACCATATGCAAGACGTCACATATGAACTAGTGCTATTCTATTGATTCTATTAGAATCAAACAGAAAGTTTGTTTCTAGATTCAAATAGAGTTGAATCTATTTATTGAATAGTGAAAAAGTCTTTTCTAAAATGACGTCTTGCATATGACTCATAGAAATAGTAGATAGACTAGCTAGAATCAATAGATTAGAATTCTAGAACCATATGCAAGACGTCACATACAAACTAGTGCTATTCTATTGATTCTATTAGAATCAAACAGAAAGTTTGATTCTAGATTCAAACAGATTTGAATCTATTTATTGAATAGTGAAAAAGTCTTTTCTAAAATGACGTCTTGCATATGACTCATAGAAATAGTAGATAGACTAGCTAGAATCAAACTTTTACTGTTCTATCTACTATTGATTCTAGCTGGTCTAGAATCAATAGATTAGAATTCTAGAACCATATGCAAGACCTCACATACGAACTAGTGCTATTCTATTGATTCTATTAGAATCAAACAGAAAGTTTGTTTCTAGATTCAAATAGATTTGAATCTATTTATTGAATAGTGAAAAAGTCTTTTCTAAAATGACGTCTTGCATATGACTCATAGAAATAGTAGATAGACTAGCTAGAATCAATAGATTAGAATTCTAGAACCATATGCAAGACGTCACATACAAACTAGTGCTATTCTATTGATTCTATTAGAATCAAACAGAAAGTTTGATTCTAGATTCAAATAGATTTGAATCTATTTATTGAATAGTGAAAAAGTCTTTTCTAAAATGACCTCTTGCATATGACTCATAGAAATAGTAGATAGACTAGCTAGAATCAAACTTTCACTGTCCTATCTACTATTGATTCTAGCTGGTCTAGAATCAATAGATTAGAATTCTAGAACCATATGCAAGACGTCACATATGAACTAGTGCTATTCTATTGATTCTATTAGAATCAAACAGAAAGTTTGATTCTAGATTCAAATAGAGTTGAATCTATTTATTGAATAGTGAAAAAGTCTTTTCTAAAATGACGTATTGCATATGACTCATAGAAATAGTAGATAGACTAGCTAGAATCAATAGATTAGAATTCTAGAACCATATGCTAGACGTCACATACGAACTAGTGCTATTCTATTGATTCTATTATAATCAAACAGAAAGTTTGATTCTAGATTCAAATAGATTTGAATCTATTTATTGAATAGTGAAAAAGTCTTTTCTAAAATGACGTCTTGCATATGACTCATAGAAATAGTAGATAGACTAGCTAGAATCAAACTTTCACTTTTCTATCTACTATTGATTCTAGCTGGTCTAGAATCAATAGATTAGAATTCTAGAACCATATGCAAGACGTCACATACGAACTAGTGCTATTCTATTGATTCTATTAGAATCAAACAGAAAGTTTGATTCTAGATTCAAATAGATTTGAATCTATTTATTGAATAGTGAAAAAGTCTTTTCTAAAATGACGTCTTGCATATGACTCATAGAAATAGTAGATAGACTAGCTAACATCATTAGATTAGAATTCTAGAACCATATGCAAGACGTCACATACAAACTAGTGCTATTCTATTGATTCTATTAGAATCAAACAGAAAGTTTGATTCTAGATTCAAATAGATTTGAATCTATTTATTGAATAGTGAAAAAGTCTTTTCTAAAATGACGTCTTGCATATGACTCATAGAAATAGTAGATAGACTAGCTAGAATCAAACTTTCACTGTTCTATCTACTATTGATTCTAGCTGGTCTAGAATCAATAGATTAGAATTTTAGAACCATATGCATGACGTCACATACGAACTAGTGCTATTCTATTGATTCTATTAGAATCAAACAGAAAGTTTGATTCTAGATTCAAATAGATTTGAATCTATTTATTGAATAGTGAAAAAGCCTTTTCTAAAATGACGTCTTGCATATGACTCATAGAAATAGTAGATAGACTAGCTAGAATCAATAGATTAGAATTCTAGAATCATATGCAAGACGTCACATACAAACTAGTGCTATTCTATTGATTCTATTAGAATCAAACAGAAAGTTTGATTCTAGATTCAAATAGATTTGAATCTATTTATTGAATAGTGAAAAAGTCTTTTCTAAAATGACGTCTTGCATATGACTCATAGAAATAGTAGATAGACTAGCTAGAATCAAACTTTCACTGTTCTATCTACTATTGATTCTAGCTGGTCTAGAATCAATAGATTAGAATTCTAGAACCATATGCAAGACGTAACATACGAACTAGTGCTATTCTATTGATTCTATTAGAATCAAACAGAAAGTTTGATTCTAGATTCAAATAGATTTGAATCTATTTATTGAATAGTGAAAAAGTCTTTTCTAAAATGACGTCTTGCATATGACTCATAGAAATAGTAGATAGACTAGCTAGAATCAATAGATTAGAATTCTAGAACCATATGCAAGACGTCACATACGAACTAGTGCTATTCTATTGATTCTATTAGAATCAAACAGAAAGTTTGATTCTAGATTCAAATAGATTTGAATCTATTTATTGAATAGTGAAAAAGTCTTTTCTAAAATGACGTCTTGCATATGACTCATAGAAATAGTAGATAGACTAGCTAGAATCAAACTTTCACTGTTCTATCTACTAGTGATTCTAGCTGGTCTAGAATCAATAGATTAGAATTCTAGAACCATATACAAGACGTAACATACAAACTAGTGCTATTCTATTGATTCTATTAGAATCAAACAGAAAGTTTGATTCTAGATTCAAATAGATTTGAATCTATTTATTGAATAGTGAAAAAGTCTTTTCTAAAATGATGTCTTGCATATGACTCATAGAAATAGTAGATAGACTAGCTAGAATCAATAGATTAGAATTCTAGAACCATATGCAAGACGTCAAATACGAACTAGTGCTATTCTATTGATTCTATTAGAATCAAACAGAAAGTTTGATTCTAGATTCAAATAGATTTGAATCTATTTATTGAATAGTGAAAAAGTCTTTTCTAAAATGACGTCTTGCATATGACTCATAGAAATAGTAGATAGACTAGCTAGAATCAAACTTTCACTGTTCTATCTACTATTCATTCTAGCTGGTCTAGAATCAATAGATTAGAATTCTAGAACCATATGCCTGACGTCACATACGAACTAGTGCTATTCTATTGATTCTCTTAGAATCAAACAGAAAGTTTGATTCTAGATTCAAATAGATTTGAATCTATTTATTGAATTGTGAAAAAGTCTTTTCTAAAATGACGTCTTGCATATGACTCATAGAAATAGTAGATAGACTAGCTAGAATCAATTGATTAGAATTCTAGAACCATATGCAAGACGTCACATACGAACTAGTGCTATTCTATTGATTCTATTAGAATCAAACAGAAAGTTTGATTCTAGATTCAAATAGATTTGAATCTATTTATTGAATAGTGAAAAAGTCTTTTCTAAAATGACATCTTGCATATGACTCATAGAAATAGTAGATAGACTAGCTAGAATCAAACTTTCACTGTTCTATCTACTATTGATTCTAGCTGGTCTAGAATCAATAGATTAGAATTCTAGAACCATATGCAAGACATAACATACGAACTAGTGCTATTCTATTGATTCTATTAGAATCAAACAGAAAGTTTGATTCTAGATTCAAATAGATTTGAATCTATTTATTGAATAGTGAAAAAGACTTTTCTAAAATGACGTCTTGTATATGACTCATAGAAATAGTAGATAGACTAGCTAGAATCAATAGATTAGAATTCTAGAACCATATGCAAGACGTCACATACGAACTAGTGCTATTCTATTGATTCTATTAGAATCAAACAGAAAGTTTGATTCTAGATTCAAATAGATTTGAATCTATTTATTGAATAGTGAAAAAGTCTTTTCTAAAAGGACGTCTTGCATATGACTCATAGAAATAGTAGATAGACTAGCTAGAATCAAACTTTCACTGTTCTATCTACTATTGATTCTAGCTGGTCTAGAATCAATAGATTAGAATTCTAGAACCATATGCAAGACGTCACATACGAACTAGTGCTATTCTATTGATTTTATTAGAATCAAACAGAAAGTTTGATTCTAGATTCAAATAGATTTGAATCTATTTATTGAATAGTGAAAAAGTCTTTTCTAAAATGACGTCTTGCATATGACTCATAGAAATAGTATATAGACTAGCTAGAATCAATAGATTAGAATTTTAGAACCATATGCAAGACGTCACATACGAACTAGTGCTATTCTATTGATTCTATTAGAATCAAACAGAAAGTTTGATTCTATATTCAAATAGATTTGAATCTATTTATTGAATAGTGAAAAAGCCTTTTCTAAAATGACGTCTTGCATATGACTCATAGAAATAGTAGATAGACTAGCTAGAATCAAACTTTCACTGTTCTATCTACTATTGATTCTAACTGGTCTAGAATCAATAGATTAGAATTCTAGAACCATATGCAAGACGTCACATACGAACTAGTGCTATTCTATTGATTCTATTAGAATCAAACAGAAAGTTTGATTCTAGATTCAAATAGATTTGAATCTATTTATTGAGTAGTGAAAAAGTCTTTTCTAAAATGACGTCTTGCATATGACTCATAGAAATAGTGGATAGACTAGCTAGAGTCAATAGATTAGAATTCTAGAACCATATGCAAGACGTCACATACGAACTAGTGCTATTCTATTGATTCTATTACAATCAAACAGAAAGTTTGATTCTAGGTTCAAATAGATTTGAATCTATTTATTGAATAGTGAAAAAGTCTTTTCTAAAATGACGTCTTGCATATGACTCATAGAAATAGTAGATAGACTAGCTAGAATCAAACTTTCACTGTTCTATCTACTATTGATTCTAGCTGGTCTAGAATCAATAGATTAGAATTCTAGAACCATATGCACGACGTCACATACGAACTAGTGCTATTCTATTGATTCTATTAGAATCAAACAGAAAGTTTGATTCTAGATTCAAATAGATTTGAATCTATTTATTGAATAGTGAAAAAGTCTTTTCTAAAATGACGTCTTGCATATGACTCATAGAAATAGTAGATAGACTAGCTAGAATCAATAGATTAGAATTCTAGAACCATATGCAAGACGTCACATACGAACTAGTGCTATTCTATTGATTCTATTTGAATCTAACAGAAAGTTTGATTCTAGATTCAAATAGATTTGAATCTATTTATTGAATAGTGAAAAAGTCTTTTCTAAAATGACGTCTTGCATATGACTCATAGAAATAGTAGACAGACTAGCTAGAATCAATAGATTAGAATTCTAGAACCATATGCAAGACGTCACATACGAACTAGTGCTATTCTATTGATTCTATTTGAATCTAACAGAAAGTTTGATTCTAGATTCAAATAGATTTGAATCTATTTATTGAATAGTAAAAAAGTCTTTTCTAAAATGACGTCTTGCATATGACTCATACAAATAGTAGATAGACTAGCTAGAATCAAACTTTCACTGTTCTATCTACTATTGATTCTAGCTGGTCTAGAATCAATAGATTAGAATTCTAGAACCATATGCAAGACGTCACATACGAACTAGTGCTATTCTATTGATTCTATTAGAATCAAACAGAAAGTTTGATTCTAGATTCAAATAGATTTGAATCTATTTATTGAATAGTGAAAAAGTCTTTTCTAAAATGA
>NW_027065276.1:0-20836 GCF_032884065.1 Artemia franciscana
GACCGGGACACAGGGAATATAAATAACGACCGGGACACAGGGACACAACTACAACGGGGACACCGGGGGAAACAGGGGGATATAAATGACGACCGGGACAAAAAAACTAAAAAGAATAAAAACTAAAAACTAATAAAAAAAACTAAAAAATCTAAAAATCTAAATAAGCTAAAAAAGAAAAAAAAAGGAAAAAAATAAAGGAGAAAAACAAAACTAAAAAACGAATGTATATACAGACCGGGACACCGGGATACAAATGATGACCGGGACCCGGGACACAGGGAATATAAATGACGACCGGGACACAGGGACACAACTACAACGGGGACACCGGGGGAAACAGGGGGATAACCTGACAATCTATTTATATGCAAAGACAATGGGACAGCAAAGAATGTTGTATATTCGCAAGTTTTACGTAGTTAAAACCATATATATATATATATATCTATATTCACAGGTGGGACACAGGGACACAACTACAATGGCGCGTAACTATTATGGCGCGTAACGACTTACGCGCGCGGGGGGGCTTGGGGGGGGCGCGAAGCGCCCCCACCAACTAGGTGTTGGGGTGGCGCGAAGCGCCACCCCAACAGCTAGTATATATATATATAAATAAGTTGTCTGTGTGTCGAGTGACGTCATGTTTGTGTGTCGAATGACGAAATTACAGACCGGGACATCGGGACGCAAATGACGACCGGGGCATAGGGAATATAAATGACGACCGGGACACTCAAAGAGAAAGCGACCGGGACACAAGGAATGTTCGATTAGCAATCACCATCAACAAAGCACCGGGACACAGGGGATATAAATGATGAACGGGACACTCAAAGAGAAATTACAGACTGGGACACCGGGACACAAATAACGACCGGGATACAGAGAATATAAATGACGACCGAGACACAAGGACACAACTACAACGGGGACGCCGGGGGCACAGGGAGGATATATAAATGACGACCGGGACACAGGGAATGTTCGAAGAGAAATTATAGACCGGGACACCGGGAAATAAATTACGACCGGGACACAGAGAATATAAATGACGACCGGGACACATCATTAGAATAATGAGGTAGAGAACTTAAAACTGATTGTTTTTCCCGTGGACAATTATATGTTGCATGTTCAAGAGTCAGTAAACCTCACAATCTATTTATATGCAGAGGCAATGGGACAGCGAAGAATGTTGTATATTCGCATAGCTTGCCGAAGAATCACAAGAACAGCAAGAAAACAGCCTTGCGGCTAAAGAACGCAAAACCGTGCAGTTAGATGAAAATCCACCTGGACAGCGAGAGTCAAAACATATTAAAACTGAAAATGATAGCGATGATGATTTGGTTTTGGATTTTGACTTGGATGAGGTCATCAATGCCTACCAGATTTAAGTTAAAAAAACAAAGGTTCGGCGATATGTTCTTCATAGTAACGCTGAAAAATAAAGAAGAAAAAGAAAACTGAAAAAAGTCCCTGAAAAGGGACACTGAAAAGTGTCCCTGATTGCTAATCGAACATTCCTTGTTTCCCGGTCGCTTTCTCTTTGAGTGTCCCGGTCGTCATTTTTATTCCCTATTGTGTCCCTGTGTCCCACCTGTAAATATATATATATATATATATATATATATATATATATATATATATATATATATATATATATATATATATATAAATAAGTTGTCTGTCTGTGTGTCTGTCTGTCTGTCAGGTGATGTCATGTTTCTGTGTTGACTGACGTCATCAAGTTAGGTGTCGTCATTTTTGCTACGACGGTGACGTCATTCAAGATATTTAAGACATATGTTCACGTAGAAATCTATTAATGTTTAAGTTTAAAATGACTGATGAACTTACAATGGCAAAAGCCGATGAAGATGCTCAAAGAGTCTATGCTAAAAAACTTGCTGCTGATAGAGAAAGTCAGAAAAGAAAGCGTGCCGAGGAATCAAAAGAACAGCAAGGAAACAGGCTTGAGGCTGATAGAGAAAGAAAGAACAGAAAGCATGCCGAGGAATCAAAAGAACAGCAAGGAAACAGGCTTGAGGCTGATAGAGAAAGAAAGAACAGAAACCGTGCCGAGGAATCAAAAGAACAGCAAGGAAACAGGCTTGAGGCTGATAGAGAAAGAAAGAACAAAAGGCGTGCCGAGGAACTACCAGAGCAACGCGGAAGCAGACTTGCTGCTAAAAGAGAAAGTGAAAAAAGAAGGCGTACCGAGGAACTACAAGAACAGCAAGAAATCAGGCTTGCTGGTGATAGAGAAAGTAAGAAAGGAAAGCGTGCCGAGGAATCACAAGAATAGCAAGAAATCAGGCTTGCTGCTGATAGAGAAAGTAAGAAAAGAAAGCGTGCCGAGGAATCAGAGCAACCTGAAAGTTATCGCCCGGCATTCAGGTACAACCCAGTCGATGATTATAGCTTGAGTAGATGTGTTCAAATCGGGACAATGTCTAAAATTTGTCCCTATTGCAAGGCCTTGGAATTCAATGGTGAAACAATGGGAATGTGTTGCGCCTCAGGAAAAGTTAAACTTCCTCTATTGGCTGCACCACCAGAGCCATTGAAGACTTTCCTTACTGGAACTACGTCAGAATCTAAGCGTTTTTTTGTCACAAATCAGAAAATACAACTCATGTTTCCAAATGACGTCGTTTGGAGCCCAAATCGAAAATCCAGATCAATTTATGTCTACTTTCAAAGTAAAAGGGCAAATTTATCATAGAGCAGGGTCCCTTCTACCATTCTCAGGCGAGAATCATAAATTTTTACAATTGTACTTCATCAGTGATAGAAATTCTGAATTGAATGCACGTTGCGAAATTTCTCCCAACATTGAAAGGACAATCGTTTCCCAATTGCAACATCTTTTCCACGAAAATAATAATTTAGTGCGTCTGTTCAAAACAGCCATCGATTTGATGCCTACTGATACGCATAAAATTGTTATTTCTGCTGACAAAACGCCTCCTGGCCAACATGTGCGTAGATACAATGCTCCAACTATCGACGAAGTGGCAATCGTTATGGTCGGTGAGCCTCTCGGACCTAGAACCTGAAACATAACGCTTTACCAACTCAGCTACTTCGGCGTGAATACATTCGTTTTGAGCAGCTTCCTCGGGTGTTGCCATTGTAGGTTCTTCAGTCATTTTACAATTAGAAATTTCTCTTTCAACGGTCTTCTTACAATTAAAAATTTGTCTTTGAACGATATTCTTAAATACCTGTGTCCTGGTCGTCATTTATATTGCCTGTGTCCCGGTCGTCATTTGTGTCCCGGTATCCCAGTCTGTAATTTCTCCTTGAGTGTCCCGGTCGTTATTTATATTCCCTCTGTCCCGGTCGTCATTTGTGTCCCGGTCTGTAATTTCTATTTGAGTGTTTTTTCTTTTTAGTATTTTTTAGTTTTTTACATTTTTTCTTTTTTCAGTTTTCTTTTTCTTCTTTATTTTTCAGCTTCACTATGAAATACATATCGCCGAACCTTTGTTTTTTTAACTAAAATCTGGTAGGCATTGATGACCTTATCCAAGTCAAGATCCCAAACCCGATCATCATCGCTATCATTTTCAGTTTTGATATGTTTTGACTCTCGCTGTCCAGGTGGATCTTCATCTAACTGCGCGGTTTTGCGTTCTTTAGCCTCAAGCCTGTTTCCTTGCTGTTCTTTTGATTCCTCGGCACGCTTTCTTTTCTGACTTTCTCTATCAGCAGCAAGTTTTTGGCATAGACTCTTTGAGCATCTTCATCGGCTTTTGCCATTGTAAGTTCATCAGTCATTTTAAACTTAAACATTAATAGATTTCTACGTGAACATATTTGTCTTAAATATCTTTAATGACGTCACCGTCATAGCAAAAATGACGACAACTAACTTCTTGACGCCAGTCTACACAGAAACATGACGTCACCTGATCCACAGACAGACAACTTATTTTTATATATATATAGGTAGACATAATTCTAAAATTGTCAGGTAATTTTCTATTTTGAAATAAAAACTAAAAATTATTGCTCAGACAACATAAACATTTTTGATATTTACATAATAGCTTTAGTGGTTCTGGACTGAAAACTAAATATGCTAATCAAATTGGGAATTGCAATCTTTTAGGTTGAAAAGGCAGATCCATTGGAATCATGAGAATGCGTGGAATAAGAAAAGTCTCACCCTCAAAAGGCCCTGTCAAGATTGTTGCCTCTATTACGTTATAACAGACATAACACGTCATTTGTGTCCCGGTGTCCCGGTCTGTAGTTTCGTTAGTCGACAAACATGACGTCAGGAATTGGGAAACATGACGTCAGGAAACTGGGAATTGCACAAATATTTCAATATATTTTGACAAAAGATTAAGGTAATTCGAAAACCTTAAAACAGATACCCAAAATATTGAGGTTTATTATAAATTGTTGGAGCTTTAGCTTGCTTGGCACGTAAAGATTTTTCCAAGTGTCAATGTTAGAATGAACATTGACAAATTGAAGAAAACAAATCAATAAAAGAAGAAACTTAAAAAAGAAAAACTAAAAAGGACACAAATGACGACCGGGACACAGAGAATATAAATGACGACCTGGACACAGGGACACAACTACAACGGGGACGCCGGGGGCACAGGGGGATATATAAATGACGACGGGGACACAGGGAATGTTCGATTAGCAATCACCATCAACAAAGCTCATATATATATATATATATATATATATATATATATATATATATATATATATATATATATATATATATATTTATATTTATATTTATATATATATATATATATATATATATATATATATATATATATATATATATATATATATATATATATATATATATATATATATTTATATTTATATTTATATATATATATATATATATATATATATATATATATATATAATATATATATATATATATATATATATATATATATATATATATATATATATATATATATATATATATATATATATTATATATATATATATATATATATATATATATATATATATATATATATATATATATATATATATATATATATATATATATATATATATATATATATATATATACTAGCCACCCCAACAGGCCTTCGGCACGCCTTCTTTTTTCACTTTCTCTTTTAGCAGCAAGTCTGCTTTCGCGTTGCTCTGGTAGTTCCTCGGCACGCTTTCTGTTCTTTCTTTCTCTATCAGCCTCAAGCCTGTTTACTTGCTTATCTTTCGATTCCTCGGCACGCTTTCTTTTCTGACTTTCTCTATCAGCAGCAAGTTTTTTGGCATAGACTCTTTGAGCATCTTCCTTGGCTGTTGCCATTGTAAGTTCATCAGTCATTTTAAAGTTAAACATTAATAGATTTCTACGTGAACGCATGTCTTAAATATCTTTAATTACGTCACCGTCATAACAAAAATGACGACAACTAACTTCATGACGTCAGTCAACACACAAACACGACGTCACCTGACAGACACATCCACAGACAACTTATTTTTATATAGATAGATATATCTATATTCACGGGAGGGACACAGGGACACAACTGCAATGGCGCGTAACTTATTAGGCACATAACGACTTATGGCGGGGGGGGGGGATTGAGGGGGCTCGAAGCGCCCCCATCAACTAGGTGTTTCTAGTCTTCATAAAAAGCTAGTCTTCTATAAAAACTGAGGATTGTTCTTACTGTTCTTCGATCCTATTATAGCTGCTTCCTCTTCCCCTTTGAAAAATTTGCCGTCCTTTACCTCTGCTGAAGTCTCCAGTACCTCTCCCCCTGACAAAGGAATCTCTTACATCGGCGGTGTGGGAACCTCTTCTATTATAGCTGTCTCTCACTCTCTCATTCTCGCTACCTACGTTGCTACTATAGCTATTTGCTCTTCCTCTATTGAATTCTCCATTTGTTCTGCCTGTATCTGCGAAGCTATTCACTTTGGTATCGCAGGAATCTCCCTTGAATTCAGCATGAATTTAGCGTAACTTGCAATGCCTTTATATGGCTCATAGCTACTCCCTCTACCTCTGCCTCTGTTTAAATATGGCCTTCCACTGCCACTGTTGAATTCTTTTCTTTCACTGCTTCTGCTAAACTCTGACCTTCCCTGGACTTGGTTAAAATTATTCCTTCCTCTACCTCCGTTAAAATGAGACGTCCCTCTACCTCTGCTAAAGCCGGGCCTTCCTCTGTCAGAGTCAGATATTCCTCTACCTCTGTTAAAGTCCGAACGTCCCTTGCCTCTAACCTCATCATACTCGCTGTCTCTATTTCTGTTAGGGCGAAAGGCTTGATCTCTACCTCTGTTTATGCCGCGTATGTACCCCCTCCCTTGGCTGTCACTATTTGTACCACCTCTGCCTCTGTAAGGGTTACTTACCTTTTCAGGATAGTTTCGCTTTTTCCCCAGAAAGCTTTCTAAATCTTTACGAGGATTTGTCTTCACTAGATGTTCTTGATCATGCTGATCTTGAATGCTGATCTTCTGATTTGGGATATTTTTCTGTTTGCCTTTCTCCAATGGATCGATTCTTTTAACTGAAGTTTCATTTTCCTTTTTGTTATTACATCCGCTTATTTTTCTATCTTCAGCCTCTTGACCAACTATTGTGATACTTTTACCTGTCTCATTGGGTACTTCATCTGTATTAGAGTCAACAGAAGTCGGCTTATTCGTCCTTCTCCTTCGACGTCTACGCCTTTTGGTTCTTTCTGTGTTTTGACCATCTTTTGCTGCAGACTGGTTTAAGTCATTGCGTTGTTTGTCATCATTTTCAGAATTGTGTACGTTATTAACTGCTATTTCCGTGTTGTCACCATCTTTTGCTGCAGACTGGCTTACGGCGTTGCGTTGTTTGTCATCATTCTCAGAATTGTGTAAGTTACTAACTACTATTTCTGTGTTTTCACTATCTTTTGTTACAGACTGGCTTACGTCGCTACGTTGTTTGTCATCATTCTCACAATTATGTACGTTATTAAATGCTGTTTCTTCGCCAAGAGTTTTTATATCCTGTTCAGTGACACTTTGTACTCCTGTCGTATCTGGCAATTCTCTGCAAACATCAGTGGCATCACCTTTGGCTTCCTTCAAAATACTAGTTCCTTCAAATTCCATATTTAAACGGTTTGTAAGGGATGAATTGAGTCTTATGAAGAGTAATTGTTAAATGACGGCCAAATGATGAAGAACTGTAAGTGTGTTTTCTTTATTATTCTACTAATCAAAGCTCTGAAAACCAAAATCTGTAGCTAATAACAAACAAATCATTTTGCTCTTTTTAACTTTTGGTATTACAGAAAACTTTACGAGATAATCTTAGAAAAACCTGCACCAAGAAAATATAATGATGTGATTTGTCAATCGATCTTGTCAATGACGTTTGACTAAGTATAATAACATATCCCTCCCTGTGGCTTTGTTTGGTTAAATTCTTCTATCTTGCTCCAAGAATAGAATAAAACTTGGTATAATACTCGGAAAAAAAGGATTCTGTGTTTTGTTTGGTTTCCCGCCATTTTTCTTGAGGGGTTCTTAACTGTTGAACATTGAAACTTAAAATCGCGCCACCCCAACACCTAGTTGGTGGGGGCGCTTCGCGCCCCCCAAGCCCCCCCCCCCCGGCGCGCGTAAGTCGTTACGTGCTATATTAGTTACGCGCCATTGTAGTTGTGTCCCTGTGTCCCACCCGTGAATACAGATAGATATATATATATATATATATATATATATATATATATATATATATATATATGTATATATATATATATATATATATATATATATTTATAATGTTTTTTAATTATATTTATTTTCATTTTTTTTTATAGTTTGAAAGTATCGAAGGATAAGTGTCTAGTATAATAAAGTTAATAGTATAATCTAAAGGTCGTTTCTTATCGCGTACCCTCTTGGGTACGTTCCTATATAATTATATATATATATATATATATATATATATATATATATATATATATATATATCTATATATATAAAAATAAGTTGTCTGTCTGTCTGTGGATGGATGGATGGATGTGTCAGGTGACGTCACCTGAAAAAACTGGATTAGGTGACGTCAAAACTGAAAAAACTAAAAAAAGGCAAAAAACTACAAAAAAAACTAAAAACTAATAAAAAAAATAAAAAAGCTAAAAAACTAAAAAAACTATAAAGGTAAAAACCAATAAAAACTAAAAAAAAAACTGAAAAAACTAAAAAAAGGCAAAAACTACAAAAAAAAACTAAAAACTAATAAAAAAAGTAAAAAAGCTAAAAACTAAAAAACTAAAAAAACTAAAAAAAGGTAAAAAACTAAAAAAAATAAAAAATAAAAAAAAAACTAAAAAAAAGGAAAAAACTGAAAAATAAGCTAAATAAAGGTAAAAACCAATAAAAAACTAAAAAAAAAAGGAAAAAACTAATAAATGACGACACTCAAAGAGAAAGCGACCAGGACAAAAGGAATGTTCGATTAGCAATCAACAAAGCACCGGGACACAGGGAGTATAAATGACGACCAGGACATAAGTAAAAAAAAAAAAACTATCTATATATATAAAAATAAGTTGTCTGTGGATCTGTGGATCGTGGATCAGGTGACGTCACCTGAAAAAACTGGATCAGGTGACGTCAAAACTGAAAAAACTAAAAAAAGGCAAAAACTACAAAAAAAACTAAAAACTAATAAAAAAAATAAAAAAGCAAAAAAACTAAATAAACTAAAAAAAGGCAAAAACTACAAAAAAAACTAAAAACTAATAAAAAAGCTAAAAAACTAAAAAAACTAAAAAAAAGGCAAAAACTACAAAAAAACTAAAAACTAATAAAAAAAATAAAAAAGCTAAAAAAACTAAAAAAACTAAAAAAACTAAAAAAAGGTAAAAAACTAAAAAAACTAAAAACTAAAAAAAACTAAAAAAGGTAAAAACTAAAAGAACTAAAAAGAAAAAAATAAATGACGACACTCAAAGAGAAAGCGACCAGGACAAAAGGAATGTTCGATTAGCAATCAACAAAGCACCGGGACACAGGGAGTATAAATGACGACCAGGACACAAGTAAAAAAAAAATTAACAAAACTAAAAAGAAGGTAAAAACTACAAAAAAACTAAAAAGAAAAAAAACTAAAAACTAATAAAAAAAACTAAAAATCTAAAAATCTAAATAAACTAAAAAGAAAAAAAAAAGGAAAAAAATAAAGGAGAAAAACAAAACTAAAAAACGAATGTATATACAGACCGGTACACCGGGATACAAATGACGACCGGGACACAGGGAATATAAATGACGACCGGGACACAGGGACACAACTACAACGGGGACACCGGGGGAAACAGGGGGATATAAATGACGACCGGGACAAAAAACTAAAAAGAAAAAAAACTAAAAACTAATAAAAAAACTAAAAAATCTAAAAATCTAAATAAGCTAAAAAAGAAAAAAAAAGGAAAAAAATAAAGGAGAAAAACAAAACTAAAAAACGAATGTATATACAGACCGGGACACCGGGATACAAATGACGACCGGGACCCGGGACACAGGGAATATAAATGACGACCGGGACACAGGGACACAACTACAACGGGGACACCGGGGGAAACAGGGGGATGTAAATGACGACCGGGACACCGGGACAGGGAATGGTCGATTAGCAATCACCATCAACAAAGCTCAAGGGCAATCATTAGAATCATGAGGTATAGATCTGAATACAGATTGTTTTCCCATGGACCATTATATGTTGCATGTTCAAGAGTCGGTAAACCTGACAATCTATTTATATGCAAAGACAATGGGACAGCAAAGAATGTTGTATATTCGCAAGTTTTACGTAGTTAAAACCATATATATATATCTATCTATATTCACAGGTGGGACATAGGGACACAACTACAATGGCGCGTAACTATTATGGCGCGTAACGACTTACGCGCGCGGGGGGGCTTGGGGGGGGCGCGAAGCGCCCCCACCAACTAGGTGTTGGGGTGGCGCGAAGCGCCACCCCAACAGCTAGTATATATATATATATATATATATATACTAGCTGTTGAGGTGGCGCGAAGCGCCACCCCAACACCTAGTTGGTGGGGGCGCTTCGCGCCCCCCTCAAGCCCCCCACGAGCGTAAGTCGTTACTCGCCATATTAGTTACGCGCCATTGTAGTTGTGTCCCTGTGTCCCCCCTGTGAATATATATATATATATATATATATATTCACAGGGGGGACACAGGGACACAACTACAATGGCGCGTAACTAATATGGCGAGTAACGACTTACGCGCGCGGGGGGGCTTGGGGGGGGCGCGAAGCGCCCCCACCAACTAGGTGTTGGGGTGGCGCGAAGCGCCACCCCAACACCTAGTTGGTGGGGGCGCTTCGCGCCCCCCTCAAGCCCCCCACGAGCGTAAGTCGTTACTCGCCATATTAGTTACGCGCCATTGTAGTTGTGTCCCTGTGTCCCCCCTGTGAATATATATATATATATATATATATATATATATATATATATATATATATATATATATATATATATATATATATATCTATATATATAAAAATAAGTTGTCTGTGGATGGATGGATGGATGGATGTGTGGATGGATGTGTCAGGTGACGTCACCTGAAAAAACTGGATTAGGTGACGTCAAAACTGAAAAAACTAAAAAAAGGCAAAAACTACAAAAAAAAACTAAAAACTAATAAAAAAAATAAAAAAGCTAAAAAACTAAAAAAACTATAAGGTAAAAACCAATAAAAAACTAAAAAAAAAACTGAAAAAACTAAAAAAAGGCAAAAACTACAAAAAAAAACTAAAAACTAATAAAAAAAGTAAAAAAGCTAAAAAACTAAAAAAACTAAAAAAACTAAAAAAAGGTAAAAAACTAAAAAAAAATAAAAAATAAAAAAAACTAAAAAAAAGGAAAAAACTGAAAAATAAGCTAAAATAAAGTAAAAAAAAAAATTAACAAAACTAAAAAGAAGGTAAAAACTACAAAAAAACTAAAAAGAAAAAAAAAACTAAAAACTAATAAAAAAACTAAAAAATCTAAAAATCTAAATAAACTAAAAAAGAAAAAAAAAGGAAAAAAATAAAGGAGAAAAACAAAACTAAAAAACGAATGTATATACAGACCGGTACACCGGGATACAAATGACGACCGGGACACAGGGAATATAAATAACGACCGGGACACAGGGACACAACTACAACGGGACACCGGGGGAAACAGGGGGATATAAATGACGACCGGGACAAAAAAACTAAAAAGAAATAAAAACTAAAAACTAATAAAAAAAACTAAAAAATCTAAAAATCTAAATAAGCTAAAAAAGAAAAAAAAAGGAAAAAAATAAAGGAGAAAAACAAAACTAAAAAACGAATGTATATACAGACCGGGACACCGGGATACAAATGATGACCGGGACCCGGGACACAGGGAATATAAATGACGACCGGGACACAGGGACACAACTACAACGGGGACACCGGGGAAACAGGGGGATAACCTGACAATCTATTTATATGCAAAGACAATGGGACAGCAAAGAATGTTGTATATTCGCAAGTTTTACGTAGTTAAAACCATATATATATATATATATCTATATTCACAGGTGGGACATAGGGACACAACTACAATGGCGCGTAACTATTATGGCGCGTAACGACTTACGCGCGCGGGGGGGCTTGGGGGGGGCGCGAAGCGCCCCCACCAACTAGGTGTTGGGGTGGCGCGAAGCGCCACCCCAACAGCTAGTATATCTATATATATAAAAATAAGTTGTCTGTCTGTGGATGTGTGGATGGATGTGTGGATGGATGTGTCAGGTGACGTCACCTGAAAAAACTGGATTAGGTGACGTCAAAACTGAAAAAACTAAAAAAAGGCAAAAACTACAAAAAAAACTAAAAACTAATAAAAAAAATAAAAAAGCTAAAAAACTAAAAAAACTATAAAGGTAAAAACCAATAAAAAACTAAAAAAAAAACTGAAAAAACTAAAAAAAGGCAAAAACTACAAAAAAAAAACTAAAAACTAATAAAAAAAGTAAAAAAGCTAAAAAACTAAAAAAACTAAAAAAACTAAAAAAAGGTAAAAAACTAAAAAAAATAAAAAAATAAAAAAAAACTAAAAAAAAAGGAAAAAACTGAAAAATAAGCTAAAATAAAGGTAAAAACCAATAAAAAACTAAAAAAAAAAGGAAAAAACTAATAAATGACGACACTCAAAGAGAAAGCGACCAGGACAAAAAACTAAAAAAAAAGGCAAAAACTACAAAAAAACTAAAAACTAATAAAAAAAATAAAAAAGCTAAAAAACTAAAAAAACTAAAAAAAGGTAAAAAACTAAAAAAACTAAAAACTAAAAAAAAACTAAAAAAGGTAAAAACTAAAAGAACTAAAAAAGAAAAAAATAAATGACGACACTCAAAGAGAAAGCGACCAGGACAAAAGGAATGTTCGATTAGCAATCAACAAAGCACCGGGACACAGGGAGTATAAATGACGACCAGGACACAAGTAAAAAAAAAAAATTAACAAAACTAAAAAGAAGGTAAAATAAAAATAAAAAAGCTAAAAAACTAAAAAAACTATAAAGGTAAAAACCAATAAAAAAACTAAAAAAAAAACTGAAAAAACTAAAAAAAGGCAAAAACTACAAAAAAAAACTAAAAACTAATAAAAAAAGTAAAAAAGCTAAAAAACTAAAAAAACTAAAAAAACCTAAAAAAAGGTAAAAAACTAAAAAAAATAAAAAATAAAAAAAAACTAAAAAAAAGGAAAAAACTGAAAAATAAGCTAAAATAAAGGTAAAAACCAATAAAAAACTAAAAAAAAAAAGGAAAAAACTAATAAATGACGACACTCAAAGAGAAAGCGACCAGGACAAAAAACTAAAAAAAAAGGCAAAAACTACAAAAAAACTAAAAACTAATAAAAAAAATAAAAAAGCTAAAAAACTAAAAAAACTAAAAAAAGGTAAAAAACTAAAAAAACTAAAAACTAAAAAAAAAACTAAAAAAGGTAAAAACTAAAAGAACTAAAAAAGAAAAAAATAAATGACGACACTCAAAGAGAAAGCGACCAGGACAAAAGGAATGTTCGATTAGCAATCAACAAAGCACCGGGACACAGGGAGTATAAATGACGACCAGGACACAAGTAAAAAAAAAAAATTAACAAAACTAAAAAGAAGGTAAAAACTACAAAAAAAACTAAAAAGAAAAAAAAACTAAAAACTAATAAAAAAACTAAAAAATCTAAAAATCTAAATAAACTAAAAAAGAAAAAAAAAGGAAAAAAAATAAAGGAGAAAAACAAAACTAAAAAACGAATGTATATACAGACCGGTACACCGGGATACAAATGACGACCGGGACACAGGGAATATAAATAACGACCGGACACAGGGACACAACTACAACGGGGACACCGGGGGAAACAGGGGGATATAAATGACGACCGGGACAAAAAAACTAAAAAGAAATAAAAACTAAAAACTAATAAAAAAAACTAAAAAATCTAAAAATCTAAATAAGCTAAAAAAGAAAAAAAAAGGAAAAAAATAAAGGAGAAAAACAAAACTAAAAAACGAATGTATATACAGACCGGGACACCGGGATACAAATGATGACCGGGACCCGGGACACAGGGAATATAAATGACGACCGGGACACAGGGACACAACTACAACGGGGACACCGGGGGAAACAGGGGGATAACCTGACAATCTATTTATATGCAAAGACAATGGGACAGCAAAGAATGTTGTATATTCGCAAGTTTTACGTAGTTAAAACCATATATATATATATATATCTATATTCACAGGTGGGACATAGGGACACAACTACAATGGCGCGTAACTATTATGGCGCGTAACGACTTACGCGCGCGGGGGGGCTTGGGGGGGGCGCGAAGCGCCCCCACCACTCGCGACACTCGCCGACACTCGACGACACTCGCGAAGCGCCACCCCAACAGCTAGTATATATATATATATATATATATATATATATATATATATATATATATATATATATATATATATATATATATATATATATATATATATATATATATATATATATATATATATATATATATATATATATATATATATATATATATATATATATATATATATATATATCTATATATATAAAATAAGTTGTCTGTGGATGGATGGATGGATGGATGTGTGGATGGATGTGTCAGGTGACGTCACCTGAAAAAACTGGATTAGGTGACGTCAAAACTGAAAAAACTAAAAAAAGGCAAAAACTACAAAAAAAAAACTAAAAACTAATAAAAAAAATAAAAAAGCTAAAAAACTAAAAAAACTATAAAGGTAAAAACCAATAAAAAACTAAAAAAAAAACTGAAAAAACTAAAAAAAAGGCAAAAACTACAAAAAAAAACTAAAAACTAATAAAAAAAGTAAAAAAGCTAAAAAACTAAAAAAACTAAAAAAACTAAAAAAAGGTAAAAAACTAAAAAAAATAAAAAATAAAAAAAAACTAAAAAAAAGGAAAAAACTGAAAAATAAGCTAAAATAAAGGTAAAAACCAATAAAAAACTAAAAAAAAAAAGGAAAAAACTAATAAATGACGACACTCAAAGAGAAAGCGACCAGGACAAAAAACTAAAAAAAAAGGCAAAAACTACAAAAAAACTAAAAACTAATAAAAAAAATAAAAAGCTAAAAAACTAAAAAAACTAAAAAAAGGTAAAAAACTAAAAAAACTAAAAACTAAAAAAAAACTAAAAAAGGTAAAAACTAAAAGAACTAAAAAAGAAAAAAATAAATGACGACACTCAAAGAGAAAGCGACCAGGACAAAAGGAATGTTCGATTAGCAATCAACAAAGCACCGGGACACAGGGAGTATAAATGACGACCAGGACACAAGTAAAAAAAAAAATTAACAAAACTAAAAAGAAGGTAAAAACTACAAAAAAACTAAAAAGAAAAAAAAAACTAAAAACTAATAAAAAAACTAAAAAATCTAAAAATCTAAATAAACTAAAAAAGAAAAAAAAGGAAAAAAATAAAGGAGAAAAACAAAACTAAAAAACGAATGTATATACAGACCGGGACACCGGGATACAAATGATGACCGGGACGCGGGACACAGGGAATATAAATGACGACCGGGACACAGGGACACAACTACAACGGGGACACCGGGGGAAACAGGGGGATAACCTGACAATCTATTTATATGCAAAGACAATGGGACAGCAAAGAATGTTGTATATTCGCAAGTTTTACGTAGTTAAAACCATATATCTATATATATAAAAATAAGTTGTCTGTCTGTGGATGTGTGGATGGATGTGTGGATGGATGTGTCAGGTGACGTCACCTGAAAAAACTGGATTAGGTGACGTCAAAACTGAAAAAACTAAAAAAAGGCAAAAACTACAAAAAAAACTAAAAACTAATAAAAAAAATAAAAAAGCTAAAAACTAAAAAAACTATAAAGGTAAAAACCAATAAAAAACTAAAAAAAAACTGAAAAAACTAAAAAAAGGCAAAAACTACAAAAAAAAACTAAAAACTAATAAAAAAAGTAAAAAAGCTAAAAAACTAAAAAAACTAAAAAAACTAAAAAAAGGTAAAAAACTAAAAAAAATAAAAAATAAAAAAAAACTAAAAAAAGGAAAAAACTGAAAAATAAGCTAAAATAAAGGTAAAAACCAATAAAAAACTAAAAAAAAAAAGGAAAAAACTAATAAATGACGACACTCAAAGAGAAAGCGACCAGGACAAAAAACTAAAAAAAAAGGCAAAAACTACAAAAAAACTAAAAACTAATAAAAAAAATAAAAAGCTAAAAAACTAAAAAAACTAAAAAAGGTAAAAAACTAAAAAAACTAAAAACTAAAAAAAAACTAAAAAAGGTAAAAACTAAAAGAACTAAAAAAGAAAAAAATAAATGACGACACTCAAAGAGAAAGCGACCAGGACAAAAGGAATGTTCGATTAGCAATCAACAAAGCACCGGGACACAGGGAGTATAAATGACGACCAGGACACAAGTAAAAAAAAAAATTAACAAAACTAAAAAGAAGGTAAAAACTACAAAAAAAACTAAAAAGAAAAAAAAAACTAAAAACTAATAAAAAAACTAAAAAATCTAAAAATCTAAATAAACTAAAAAAGAAAAAAAAAGGAAAAAAATAAAGGAGAAAAACAAAACTAAAAACGAATGTATATACAGACCGGTACACCGGGATACAAATGACGACCGGGACACAGGGAATATAAATAACGACCGGGACACAGGGACACAACTACAACGGGGACACCGGGGGAAACAGGGGGATATAAATGACGACCGGGACAAAAAAACTAAAAAGAAATAAAAACTAAAAACTAATAAAAAAAAACTAAAAATCTAAAAATCTAAATAAGCTAAAAAAGAAAAAAAAAGGAAAAAAATAAAGGAGAAAAACAAAACTAAAAAACGAATGTATATACAGACCGGGACACCGGGATACAAATGATGACCGGGACCCGGGACACAGGGAATATAAATGACGACCGGGACACAGGGACACAACTACAACGGGGACACCGGGGGAAACAGGGGGATAACCTGACAATCTATTTATATGCAAAGACAATGGGACAGCAAAGAATGTTGTATATTCGCAAGTTTTACGTAGTTAAAACCATATATATATATATATATCTATATTCACAGGTGGGACATAGGGACACAACTACAATGGCGCGTAACTATTATGGCGCGTAACGACTTACGCCGCGCGGGGGGGCTTGGGGGGGGCGCGAAGCGCCCCCACCAACTAGGTGTTGGGGTGGCGCGAAGCGCCACCCCAACAGCTAGTATATATATATAAATATATATATATCTATATATATAAAAATAAGTTGTCTGTCCGTTACGCCAGATTATATCTTCTATATATATAAAAGAAAACAAACTAGAATGTACAAACTGGAAATTGCATAAATATTTCGAAATATTTTGACAATAGATTAAAGTAATTCGAAAAAAGAAAAATGGTAAAAAACTAAAAAAAAAACTAAAAAGAAAAAATTAAAAAATTAAAAATTAAAAAGAATAAAAAAAGAAAAAACCTAAAAAGAAAAAACGTAAAAAAATAAAAGATAAAAAACTAAAAAAAACTAAAAAAGCTAAAAAACTAAAAAAAAAAGAAAAAACTAAAAAAAAAATGGGAATTGCACAAATATTTCAATATATTTTGACAATAGATTAAAGTAATTCGAAAACCTTAAAACAGATAACCCAAATTTTGAGGTTTAATATAAATTGTTGGAGCTTTAGCATGCTTGGCACGTAAAGATTTTTCCAAGTGTCAATGTTAGAATGAACATTGACAAATTGAAGAAAACAAATCAATAAAAAGAAGAAACTTAAAAGAGAAAAACTAAAAAAGAAAAAAACTAAGAAAAGAAAAAACCAAAAAAGAAAAAAAACTGAAATGAAACTGTATCTATATATCTATATAAATGACGACCGGGACACTCAAAGAGAAATTACAGACTGGGATACCGGGACACAAATGACGACCGGGACACAGGGAATATAAATGACGACCTGGACACAGGGACACAACTACAACGGGGACGCCGGGGGCACAAGGGGATATACAAATGACGACGGGGACACAGGGAATGTTCGATTAGCAATCACCATCAACAAAGCTCAAGGGCAATCGTTAGAAAAATGCGGTATAGATATGAATACGGATTGTTTTCCCATGGACAATTATTATGTTGCATGTTCAAGAGTTGGTAAAATTGACAACCTATTTATATGGACAGACAATGGGACAGCAAAGAATGTTGTATATTCGCAAGTTTTACGTAGTTAAATATATATATATATATATATATATATATATATATATATATATATATATATATATATATATATATATATATATATATATATATATATATATCTATATATATATATATATATATATATCTATATATATAAAAATAAGTTGTCTGTGTGTGGATCTGTGGATGGATCAGGTGACGTCATGTTTGTTCGCATATGACGTCTGAATTATTTCAAACTAATACAAAAGAAGAAAAAAACTAAAAAAGGTAAAAACTACAAAAAAAAACTAAAAAGAAAAAAAAACTAAAAAAGCTAAAAAACTAAAAAAAACTAAAAAAAAGGTAAAAAACTAAAAACTAAAAAATAAAAAAACTAAAAAAAAGGAAAAAAACTGAAAAATAAAAGAGAAAAAGAAAACTAAAAAAATATGAATAAATATATATAAAAATAAGTTGTTTGTGGGTTATGTCTGTCTGTCTGTCTGTCGAGTGACGTCGTGTTTGTCCGCATATGACGTCTGAATTATTTCACACTAATACAAAAGAAGAAAAAAAACTAAAAAGGTAAAAACTACAAAAAAAACTAAAAAGAAAAAAAACTAAAAAAGCTAAAAAACTAAAAAAAACTGAAAAAAGGTAAAAAACTAAAAACTAAAAAAAAACTGAAAAAACTAAAAAAAGGCAAAAACTAAAAAAAAACTAAAAACTAATAAAAAAACTAAAAAAGCTAAAAAACTAAAAAAACTAAAAAAACTAAAAAAAGGTAAAAAACAAAAAAAAACTAAAAACTAAAAAAGAAAAAACTAAAAAAAAGGAAAAAACTGAAAAATAAGAGAAAAAGAAAACTAAAAAAATATTAATAAATATAAAAAAATATAAATATAAATATAATATAAATTAGCAATCAACAAAGCACCGAGACACAAATGACGACCGGGACGCAGGGAGTATAAATGACGACCAGGACATAAGTAAAAAAAAAACTAAAAAAACTAAAAAAATGGTAAAAACTACAAAAAAACTAAAAACTAATAAAAAAACTAAAAAATCTAAAAATCTAAATAAACTAAAAAAGAAAAAAAAGAAAAAAGGAAAAAAATAAAGGAGAAAAACAAAACTAAAAAACGAATGTATATACAGACCGGGACACCGGGATACAAATGACGACCGGGACACAGGGAATATAAATGACGACCGGGACACAGGGACACAACTACAATGGGGACGCCGGGGGGCACAGGGGGATATAAATGACGACCGGGACACCGGGACACAAGGAATATAAATGACGCCCGGGACACTCAAAAAGAAATCACAGACTGGAACACCGGGACACAAATGACGACCGGACACAGGGAATATAAATGACGACCGGGACACAGGGACATAACTACAAAGGGGACGCCGGGGTGCACAGGGGGATATATAAATGACGATGGCGACTCAGGGAATGGTCGATTAGCAATCACCATCAACAAAGCTCAAGGGCAATCATTAGAATCATGAGGTATAGATCTGAATACGGATTGTTTTCCCATGGACCATTATATGTTGCATGTTCAAGAGTCGGTAAACCTGACAATCTATTTATATGCACAGACAATGGGACAGCAAAGAATGTTGTATATTCGCAAGTTTTACGTAGTTAAAAACATATATATATATATATATATATATATATATATATATATATATATATATATATATATATATATATATATATATATATATTCACAGGTGGGACATAGGGACACAACTACAATGGCGCGTAACTAATATGGCGCGTAACGACTTACGCGCGTGGGGAGGCTTGGGGGGGGGGCGCGAAGCGCCCCGTCCAACTAGGTGTTGGGGTGGCGCGAAACGCCACCCCAACAGCTAGTATATATATATATATATATATATATATATATATATATATATATATATATATATATATATATATATATATATATATATATATCTATATATATAAAAATAAGTTGTCTGTGTGTGGATCTGTGGATCAGGTGACGTCATGTTTGTTCGCATATGACGTCTGAATTATTTCACACTAATACAAAAGAAGAAAAAAACTAAAAAAGGTAAAAACTACAAAAAAAACTAAAAAAAAAAAACTAAAAAAGCTAAAAAACTAAAAAAAACTAAAAAAAGGTAAAAATCTAATAACTAAAAAAAAAACTGAAAAAAATAAAAAAAGGCAAAAACTACAAAAAAAATAAAGACTAATAAAAAAACTAAAAAAGCTAAAAAACTAAAAAAAACTAAAAAAAGGTAAAAAACTAAAAAAAACTAAAAACTAAAAAAGAAAAAAACTAAAAAAAAGGAAAAAAACTGAAAAATAAAAGAGAAAAAGAAAACTAAAAAATATGAATAAATATATATAAAAATAAGTTGTTTGTGGGTTATGTCTGTCTGTCTGTCTGTCGAGTGACGTCGTGTTTGTCCGCATATGACGTCTGAATTATTTCACACTAATACAAAAGAAGAAAAAAAACTAAAAAAGGTAAAAACTACAAAAAAAAAACTAAAAAGAAAAAAAAACTAAAAAAGCTAAAAAACTAAAAAAAACTGAAAAAACTAAAAAAAGGCAAAAACTAAAAAAAAACTAAAAACTAATAAAAAAACTAAAAAAGCTAAAAAACTAAAAAACTAAAAAAGGTAAAAAACAAAAAAAAACTAAAAACTAAAAAAGAAAAAACTAAAAAAAAAGGAAAAGACTGAAAAATAAGAGAAAAAGAAAACTAAAAAAATATTAATAAATATAAAAAATATAAATATAAATATAATATAAATTAGCAATCAACAAAGCACCGAGACACAAATGACGACCGGGACACAGGGAGTATAAATGACGACCAGGACATAAGTAAAAAAAAAAACTAAAAAAAACTAAAAAAATGGTAAAAACTACAAAAAAACTAAAAACTAATAAAAAAACTAAAAAATCTAAAAATCTAAATAAACTAAAAA
>NW_027065277.1:0-22512 GCF_032884065.1 Artemia franciscana
AAAACCCACCACTTTCCTAAAAGCCCAACCTCTTTAAGATCCACTAGGACAGCAGCCATCTTTGCCTTTATCAAAATTCAGGCCATGACACAACATTAATTCCAGGTTCAGCTCATCATTAGTGTTGTTCAGTGTTTTTAGTTTTATTTATTTAGTTTGTTTACTTTTTGGCAAGAAATTTGAATTTAACCTTTTGATGACAGGCACAAGTCCTTTCGTAATTATCGTTAGAAGAAAAATCAATCACATGACATTCATAGCTTAGGTAAGCTTATTACCATCTATCACTATTATGTATAAAAGTCAGGTTGGCCTAGGAGTGATCTGATCTTAATGAAATTTGACGTTTGGAAGGATATTGTGTCTCAGAGCTCTTTTTTTAAATCCCGACCGGATCTGGTGACATTGGGAGAAGTTGGGATTTGGTGACCTAAAATCTTGGATAAAACTTACAGTGAAAGGATTGGGATGAAAATTGGTGGAAAAAATAAGCACAATTCCTAGATACGAGATTGACATAACTGGAACGGATCCGCTCTCTTTAGGGACTAGGCGGGGAAGGGTTAATTTGAAAAAAAATAGAAAAAATGAGGTATTTTTGAATTTGGAATACTAAAAATACGAACAGACATTAATGTAAAAAACTTTTTCCATAAGAAAAGCTTTTCAAAAAATTATAGAGCTCCATTAAGCCAAGAATGAGCAGAAATAAAGTCAAGCAATCTTCCAAGCGTAAAATTACTAAAAATCTTTAACTACGTAAAACTTGCGAATGTACAACATTCTTGGCTGTCCCATTGTCTGTGCATATAATTGTCAGGTTTACCGACTCGAAAACGCAACATATAATTGTCCATGGGAAAAACGATATGTATTCAGGTCTATACCTCATTATTCTAATGATTGCCCATGGGCTTTGTTGATGGTTATTGCTAATCGGACAATCCCTGTGTCCCTGTCGTCGTTTATATATCCCCTGTGCCCCCCAGCGTCCCCGTTGTTGTTGTTTCCCTGTTTCCTGGTCGTCATTTGTGTCCCGGTGTCCTAGTCTGTAATTTCGCTTTGAGTGTCACGGTCGTCATTTATATTCCCTGTGTCCCGGTCGTCATTTGTGTCCCAGTGCTTTGTTGATGGTGACTGCTAATCGAACATTCCTTGTGTCCCGGTCACTTTCTCTTTGAGTGTCCCGGTCGTAATTTATATTCCCTATGTCCCGGTGTCCCGGTCGTCATTTGTGTCGCGATGTCCCAGTGTGTAATTTCGTCAATCAACAAACATGACGTCAGTCGACACACAAACATGACGTCACTCGACACACAGACAACTTATTTATATCTATATATATACTAGCTGTTGGGGTGGCGCTTCGCGCCACCCCAACACCTAGTTGGTGGGGGCGCTTCGCACCCCCCAAGCCCCCCCGCGCGCGTAAGTCGTTACGCGCCATATTAGTTACGCGCCATTGTAGTTGTGTCCCTATGTCCCGGTCATCATTTGTGTCCCGGTGTCCCAGTCTGTGATTTCTCTTTGAGTGTCCCGGTCGTCATTTATATCCCCCTGTGCCCCCCGGCGTCCCCGTTGTAGTTGTGTCATTTATATTCCCTGTGTCCCGGTCGTCATCCCGGTATACATTCGTTTTTGAATTTGTATATGATAAAATAAATTTTTAATTTTTTCCCTTTTTTTCCTTATAGTTTTTTTTATTGGTTTTGACCTTTTTTTAGGTTTTTTAGTTTTTATCTTTTTAGTTTTTTTATTTTTATTTATATTTTTTTAGTTTTCTTTTTCTCCTTTATTTTTCAGTTTTTTTCCTTTTTTTAGGTTTTTTTTTCTTTTTTAGTTCTTTAAGTTTTTACCTTTTTTAGTTTTTTTTTAGTTTTTTAGATGAAATTTTTTTTTAGTTTTTTTCCTTTTTTTCTTTTTAGTTTTTCATTGGTTTATACCTTTTTCTTAGCTTTTTTAGTTTTTTTTCGTTTTTTCTTTTTACTTTTTTTTTAGTTTTTATCTTTTTTATTTTTTTTATTTTTATTCTTAATTTTATTAGTTTTCTTTTTCTCTTCTATTTTTCAGTTTTTTCCTTTTTTTAGTTTTTTTTTAGTTTTTAGTTTTTTTAGTTTTTTTAGTTTTTTAGCTTTTTTATTTTTTTCATTAGATTTTAGTTTTTTTGTAGTTTTTGCCTTTTTTTAGTTGTGGTGTTTTTCTAGCTGTTGGGGTGGCGCGAAGCGCCACCCCAACAGCTAGTATATATATATATATAGATGTCCCGGTGTCCCGGTCGTCATTTGTGTCCCGATGTCCTGGTGTGTAATTTCGTCAATCAACAAACATGACGTCAGTCTACACACAAACATGACGTCACTCGACACACACACACACACAGACAACTTATTTATATATATATAGATAAGTTTTCTGTGCATGTGTGTGTGTCGAGTGACGTCATGTTTGTGTGTCGACAGACGTCATGTTTGTCGACTGACAAAATTACAGACTGGGACATCGGGACACAAATGACGACCGGCACACCGGGACATCTATATATATACAAATAAGTTATCTGTGTGTCTGTGTGTCGAGTGACGTAATGTTTGTGTGTCAACTGATGTCATGTTTGTCGACTGACGAAATTACAGACCGGGATTTCGGGACACAAATGACGACCGGGACACCGGGACATCTATATATATATATAAAAATAAGTTATCTGTGGATGTGTCCGTCAGGTGACGTCATTTTTGTGTGTTTACTGACGTCATGAAGTTAGTTGTCGTCATTTTTGGATATTTAAGACATGCGTTTACGTAGAAATCTATTAATGTTTAACTTTAAAATGACTGATGAACTTACAATGGCAACAGCCGAGGAAGATGCTCAAACAGTCTTTGCCAAAAAACTTGCTGCTGATAGAGAAAGTCAGAAAAGAAAGCGTGCCGAGGAATCAAAAGAACAGCAAGGAAACAGGTTTGAGGCTGATAGAGAAAGAAAGAACAGAAAGCGTGCCGAGGAACTACCAGAGCAACGCGAAAGCAGACTTGCTGCTAAAAGAGAATGTGAAAAAAGAAGGCGTGCCGAGGAACTACCAGAGCACCATGAAACCAGACTTGCTGCTAAAAGAGAAAGTGAAAAAAGAAGGCGTGCCGAGGAATCACAAGAACAGCAAGAATTCAGGCTTGCTGCTGATAGAGAAAGTAAGAAAAGAAAGCGTGCCGAGGAATCAGAGCAACCTGAAAGTTATCGCCTGGCAATCAGGTACAGCCCAGTCGATGATTATAGCTTGAATAGATGTGTTCAAATCGGGACTATGTCTAAAATTTGTCCCTATTGCAAGGCCTTGAAATTCAATGGTGAAACTATGGGAATGTGTTGCGCCTCATTTAAAGTTAAACTTCCTCTATTGGCTGCACCACCAGAGCCATTGAAGACTTTCCTTACTGGAACTACGTCAGAATCTAAGCGTTTTTTGTCACAAATCAGAAAATATAACTCATGTTTCCAAATGACTTCGTTTGGAGCCCAAATCGAAAATCCAGATCAATTTATGTCTACTTTCAAAGTAAAAGGGCAAATTTATCATAGAGCAGGGTCCCTTCTACCATTATCAGGCGAGAATCATAAATTTTTACAATTGTACATCAGTGATAGAAATTCTGAATTGAATGCACGTTGCGAAGTTTCTCCCAACGTTGAAAGGACAATCGTTTCCCAATCGCAACATCTTTTCCACGAAAATAATAATTTAGTGCGTCTGTTCAAAACAGCCATCGATTTGATGCCTACTGATACGCATAAAATTGTTATTTCCGCTGACAAAACGCCTCCTGGCCAACATGTGCGTAGATACAATGCTCCAACTATCGACGAAGTGGCAATCATTATGGTCGGTGATCAGTTTTTATCTCGAGATATTATTCTTCATAAGCGAAACGCTCAGTTGTTAAGAATTGCTGAAACTCATCGATGCTACGATGCCCTACAATATCCTATCATTTTTTGGGATGGAGCCGACGGCTATCACTTTAATATTAAATTGATGAATCCAGCCACTAACAAAGAAATGAATAAGAAATGCAGTGCAATACATTATTATTCCTATAGACTAATGATTTGGTAGGATGAAGAAAATTATATTTCAAAATGCAGTGATTGTTTCACCAATTCGTCGTTGATATGTATGCTAAAATTGAATCAGAACGTTTGCTATATATCCGCCTGAATCAGACCAAGCTCCGCTCTGAACAATACATTCATTTGCGAGATGCAGTTATAAATGACGGTAATACCACAAACGTTGGAAGATTAACAATTTTAGCTTCTTCATATGCTGGCAGTCCCCGTCATATGCATGAATATGCTCAAGATGCTATTGCGTATGTTCGTCTCTATGGTCGTCCAGATTTATTTATTACATTTACATGTAATCAATCTTGGGACTAGATACTGCAACTTTTACTTCAAGGACAATCGGCGGTTCATAGACATGACATTACGGCCCGTGTCTTCCGGCAAAAGTTGAAATCACTGATAAACTACATAGTAAAACTTGAAGTGTTTGGGTCAGTGCGATGCTGGATGTATTCAGTGGAATGGCGAAAATGAGGCTTGCCACACGCACATAAACTAATCTGGCTACATAAAAAAATTACTTCGAACGAAATTGATGATGTGATTTCCGCTGAAATACCTGATGAAAATGTCAATAAGGGGTTACATGATATTATTGTAAAAAATATGATACATGGACCTTGCGGTGCAATGAACGAAAATTCACCATGCATGGCCAAAGGAAGGTGCACAAAGCAATATCCTCGACTTTTAGTATCCAACACAATTACTGGCAATGATGGTTACCCACAATATAGAAGAAGATCTACTGAAGATGGCGGTAAAACAGCAATAATAAAGAAGCGTAACGGTACCACCATCGAAGTAGATAACCAGTGGGTTGTTCCATATTCCCCATTATTATCAAAAACATTTAATGCACACATAAACGTTGAATACTGTAACTCCCTAAAGGCAATCAAATACATATGTAAATACGTCAACAAAGGCAGTGACATGGCAGTTTTTGGCTTGCAGCCCGAAATCAAAGATATCGACGAAATCGTACAATATCAGGCTGGAAGATACATAAGCAGTAATGAAGCTGTTTGGCGAATTCTTTCATTTCCGATACATGAACGTAGTCCAGCTGTTGTTCACTTAGCGGTACATTTACAGAATGGTCAACGTGTTTATTTCTCGGAAACCAACGTGCAACTAAGAGCCCTGAATCCACCGGATACAAAGTTAACCGCTTTCTTTTCGCTTTGCAAAAATTATTCTTTTGCAAAAAAACTGCTGTATACTGAAGTGCCTTCGTATTACACGTGGAATACTAAAAATAAAGTATTTGAACGTCGAAAACAGGGTAAGTCAGTCTACGGCCAACCTACCATCATCAAAGATACCACGATAGGAAGACTCTACACCGTTCACCCCAATCAACATGAATGCTTCTTTCTACGCCTGCTTTTGGTGAATGTACCCGGTCCGACATCCTTTGAGTATTTCTGAACTGTAAACGGTACTATACATGACACTTACCGTAGTGCATGCCAAGATCTGAATTTATTGGAGAATGACCAACACTGGGATAACTGCATCAATGACGCGTGCGAAACGTCAACCCCAAGTCAAATTCGTGCATTGTTTGGCATCATTTTAACAACTTGCTCTCCATCAGCTCCTACAGAGTTATGGGAAAAATATAAGTCAAAAATGTCCGAAGATATGCTCCATTGAAAACAGTTAGAGACGTCAGATATTACTTTTGACTTTACATCAGAAATTTATAACTACACTTTAGTTATTATAGAAGATTTGTGTGTACGTATGGCAAACAAACCTCTTCAGGATTTGGGAATGCCTTCACCTAACCGTATCGCTGCTGTTTCGACATGTGTAGAATTGGATCGTGAACAAAGTTACAGTACGAGTGATCTATTGTCGTATGTACAAAATAACATTTCCAAGTTAACGTCGGAACAAAAAGACATTTATGATACGATAATGCATTGTGTTTCTACGCCTGCTTTTGGTGAATGTACCCGGTCCGAAATCCTTTGAGTATTTGAGAACTGTAAACGGTACTATAAATGACACTTGCCGTAGTGCATGCCAAGCTCTGAATTTATTGGAGAATGACCAACACTGGGATAACTGCATCAATGACGCGTGCGAAACGTCAACCCCAAGTCAAATTCGTGCATTTTATGGCATCATTTTAACAACTTGCTCTCCATTCAGCTCCTACAGAGTTATGGGAAAAATATAAGTCAAAAATGTCCGAAGATATACTCCATCGAAAACAGTTAGAGACGTCAAATATGACTTTTGATTTTACATCAGAAATTTATAACTACACTTTAGTTATTATAGAAGATTTGTGCGTACGTATGGCAAACAGACCTCTTCAGGATTTGGGAATGCCTTCACCTAACCGTATCGCTGCTGTTTCGACATGTGTAGAATTGGATCGTGAACAAAGTTACAGTTCGAGTGATCTATTGTCGTATGTACAAAATAACATTTCCAAGTTAACGTCGGAACAAAAAGACATTTATGATACGATAATGCATTGTGTCGATAACAACGTTGGAGAAATTTTCTTTTTGGATGCGCCAGGAGGTACTGGTAAAACGTTTGTGATAAAACTGATTCTGGCATCAATTCGATCAAAAAATGATATAGTGTTGGCAATTGCGTCATCCGGAATAGCCTCAACATTGCTGCCTGAATTTGCATTCTACAGAAACTCCCACGTGCAATATTTCCAAATCATCTGGGATGGGTAAAGTATTGCAGCAATGCAAACTTATTATTTGGGATGAGTGCACAATGGCACACAAAAAATCGCTCGAGGCTCTGGATCAATGCTTGAAAGATTTGCGAGGGAAGTCGAAACCCTTCGGCAGCACATTAATATTGCTTGCGGGAGATTTCAGGCAAACATTTCCTATAATACCTAGATCAACTTTTGCAGACGAAATGAATGCTTGCCTGAAAAATTCTAATTTATGGGCACACGCAGAAACATTAAAATTAACTACAAATATGCGTGTCCGATTGCAAAACGATGACTCTGGTCAAACATTTTCAGATCAATTGCTGGCAATTGGAAACGGAAAGCTCCCAGTAGACTCAATTTCAGGACGTATACAACTACCTGCTGATTTCTGTAATTTAGTGACGTCCAAAAATGAATTGATTGAAAAAGTATTTCCGAATATTCTAAAAAATTATAAAAATAATAAATGGCTAAGTGAAAGAGCGATTCTCGCACCCAAAAATATAGACGTCCACGAAATCAACAATATTGTTTTGACCAAGATTCGAGACCAGGCAGTCCTTTACAAGTCAGTCGACACAGTTTTGGAACCAAATGAAGCGGTTAATTATCCATCTGAATTTTTAAATTCCGTGGATCTTTCAGGGTTTCCACCTCACGTGCTACAACTAAAAATGGCGTACCAATAATACTTTTAAGAAATATCAACCCACCAAAGCTTTGCAATGGCACGCGACTTGCTGTAAAAAAAACAATGGAAAACCTAATAGAGGCCACAATCTTGACAGGGCCTTTTGAGGGTGAGGCTGTTCTTATTCCTCGCATTCCCATGATTCCAACAGATCTGCCTTTTCAATTTAAAAGATTGCAATTCCCAATTCGATTAGCATTTGCAATCACCATTAACAAAGCTCAAGGTCAATCATTAGAAAAATGTGGTATAGATCTTAATACTGATTATTTTTCCCATGGACAATTGTACGTTGCATGTTCGAGGGTCGATAAACCTGACAATCTATTTATATGTAGCGACAATTGGACAGCGAAGAATGTTGTATATTCGCAAGTTTTACACAGTTAATTTGTATTGTATCTATCTATCTATCTATCTATATAAAAACGAGTTGTGTGTATGCATGTTTGCTTGTTTGTAAAAAGAGCGTTTGCATATGACGTCATTATTAGTACATACGGCTTTGTATATGCACAGACAATAGGAAAGCCAAGAATGTTGTATATTCGAAATTTTTACGTAGTTTGAAACACATATATAAATCTATCTATATTCACAGGTGGGACACAGGGACACAACTACAATGGCACGTAACTAATATGGCGCGTAACGACTTACGCGCGCGGGGGGCTTGGGGGGGCGCAAAGCGCCCCACCAACTAGGTGTTGAGGTGGCGCGAAGCGCCACCCCAACAGCTAGTAGGGAATATAAATGACGACCGGGACACTCAAAGAGAAAGTGACCGGGACACAAGGAATGTTCGATTAGCAATCACCATCAACAAAGCACCAGGACACAAATAACGACCGGGACACAGGTAACATAAATGACGACCAGGACATAAGTGAAAAAAAAACAAAAAAAAGGTAAAAACTACAAAAAAAACTAAAAAGAAAATAAAACTAAAAACTAAGAAAAAAACAAAAAACTAATAAAACTAAAAAAGAAAAAAAGAAAAAAGGAAAAAACCTGAAAAATAAAGGAGAAAAAGAAAACTAAAAAACATGAAAATAAAAATAAAAAAAAACTAAAAGGGTAAAAACTACAAAAAAAACTAAAAAGAAAAAAGATAAAAAACTAAAAAAACTAAAATAAAAGTAAAAACCAAAAAAAAAAAGAAAAAAAGGGGAAAAACACAAAAATTTATTTCATCATATACCAATTCAAAAACGAATGTATATACAGACCGGGACACCGGGACACAAATGACGACCGGGACACAGGGAATACATATGACGACCAGGACACAGGGACACAACTATAACGGAGACGCCGGGAGGCACAGGGGGATATATAAATGACGACGGGGACACAGGGAATGTTTGATTAGCAATCACCATTAACAAAGCTCAAGGGCAATCGTTAGAATCATGAGGCATAACTAAAAAAAAACAAAAAAAAGGTAAGAAACTAAAAACTAAAAAAAGAACCAATTCAAAAACGAATGTATATACAGACTGGGACACCGGGACACAAATGAAGACCGGGACAAAGGGACACAAGGAATATAAATGACGACAAGGACACTCAAAGAGAAATTACAGACTGGGACACCGGGACACGAATGACGACCGGGATACAGGGAATATAAATGACAACCAGGACACAGGGACACAACTACAACGGGGACGACGGGGGGCAGGGGGGATATATAAATGACGACGGCGACACAGGGAATGGTCGATTAGCAATCACCATCAAAAAAGCTCAAAAGTAATCATTAGAATCACTGAGACACAACTACAATGGCGCGAAACGACTTTCGCGCGTGGGGGATTTGCACCCCGACAACTATTATATCAAAATAGAATTTTTACCACTATAAAAAGTATGCTGACATAGTTATGTAAAACGCAGTAACTTTTGGGGGGCTTAAAAAATCTTATGTTTCGTCTGAAACTAGATTGATTCCTGAAAATTTTAAATAAAGCAATTTTATTTAACTGCAAACTGCAAAACTATTTTTGTATCTGAGCAAGAATTAAAATTTCTCAATTCAAGCCAGAGAGAGGCTGAAAAATTTCAAAAATGGTTTTTCTTTTTTGTTACTCGACGCGTGGATATTTTGATTACTAGCAAAATACGAAAAAATGACAGAAGATATACCTGCAATAGTTATTGATAATGGATCTGGTATCTGTAAAGCAGGATTCTCAGGAGATGACGCCCCAAAATCTTTAATTCCTTCTGTGATTGGTCGTCCAAAACATACGGGAGTGATGATTAATTCAGGAAGCCCGGATACTTATACAAGTGATACTATTCAAGACAAAAGGGGAATTTTGAGACTTAAGTATCCTGTTGAGCACGGGATTGTCAGACTATTTTAAGATTGCACATGGTAAAGAATGGGATTAAAGTGTCTTTTCCTATTTCAAAAGTTTTAGTTTTCGGGGGTAATTGCTACGTCTGTGGAAAAAATTAAGATATTAGACTATTTTATGATTGCGCATGCTAAAGAATGTGATTAAAGGCTCTTTTCCTATTTCAAAAGTTTTAGTTTTCGGGGGTAATAGCTACGTCGGTGGAAAAAATGAAGATATTAGACTATTTTAAGATTGCACATGGTAAAGAATCTGATTAAAGGCTCTTTTCCTATTTCAAAAGTTTTAGTTTTCGGGGGTAATAGCTACGTCTGTTGAAAAAATGAAGATATTAGACTATTTTTTGATTGCACATGGTAAGGAATCTGATTAAAGGCTCTTTTCATAAAATTGTCTAATATCTTCATTTTTTCAACATACGTAGCTATTACCCTCGAAAACTAAAACTTTTGACATAGGAAAAGAGCCTTTAATCACATTCTTTACCATGTGCAATGATAAAATTGTCTAATATCTTCATTTTTTCAACATACGTAGCTATTACCCTCGAAAACTAAAACTTTTGAAATAGGAAAAGAGCCTTTAATCACATTCTTTACCATTTGCAATCATAAAATAGTCTAATATCTTCATTTTTTCAACATACGTAGCTATTACCCTCGAAAACTAAAACTTTTGAAATAGGAAAAGAGCCTTAAATCACATTCTTTACCATGTGCAATCATAAAATTGTCTAATATCTTCATTTTTTCCACAGACAAAGCTATTACCCTAGAAAACTAAAACTTTTGAAATAGGAAAAGAGCCTTTAATCACATTCTTTACCATTTGCAATCAAAAAATAGTCTGATATCTTCATTTTTTCAACATACGTAGCTACTACCCTCGAAAACTAAACCTTTTGAAATAGGAAAAGAGCCTTTAATCATATTCTTTACCATATGCAATCATAAAATTGTCTAATATCTTCATTTTTTCAACATACGTAGCTATTACCCTCGAAAACTAAAACTTTTGTAATAGGAAAAGAGCCGTTAATCACATTCTTTACCATTTGCAATCATAAAATAGTGTAATATCTTCATTTTTTCAACATACGTAGCTATTACCCTCGAAAACTAAAACTTTTGACACAGGAAAAGAGCCTTTAATCACATTCTTTACCATGTGCAATCATAAAATTGTCTAATATCTTCATTTTTTCAACATACGTAGCTATTACCCTCGAAAACTAAAACTTTTGAAATAGGAAAAGAGCCTTTAATCACATTCTTTACCATTTGCAATCATAAAATAGTCTAATATCTTCATTTTTTCAACATACGTAGCTATTACCCTCGAAAACTAAAACTTTTGAAATAGGAAAAGAGCCTTTAATCACATTCTTTACCATATGCAATCATAAAATTGTCTAATATCTTCATTTTTTCAACATTCGTAGCTATTACCCTCGAAAACTAAAACTTTTGAAATAGGAAAAGAGCCTTTAATCCATTCTTTACCATTTGCAGTCATAAAATAGTCTAATATCTTCATTTTTTCAACATGCGTAGCTATTACCCTCGAAAACTAAAACTTTTGAAATAGGAAAAGAGCCTTTAATCACATTCTTTACCATGTGCAATCATAAAATACTCTAATATCTTCATTTTTTCAACATACGTAGCTATTACCCTCGAAAACTAAAACTTTTGAAATAGGAAAAGAGCCTTTAATCACATTCTTTACCATGTGCAATCATAAAATTGTCTAATATCTTCATTTTTTCCACAGACAAAGCTATTACCCTCGAAAACTAAAACTTTTGAAATAGGATAAGAGCCTTTAATCACATTCTTTACCATTTGCAATCACAAAATAGTCTAATATCTTCATTTTTTCAACATACATAGCTATTACCCTCGAAAACTAAAACTTTTGAAATAGGAAAAGAGCCTTTAATCACATTCTTTACCATGTGCAATCATAAAATTGTCTAATATCTTCATTTTTTTCCACAGACAAAGCTATTACCCTCGAAAGCTAAAACTTTTGAAATAGGAAAAGAGCCTTTAATCACATTCTTTACCATGTTCAATCATAAAATTGTCTAATATCTTGATTTTTTCAACATACGTAGCTATTACCCTCGAAAAGTAAAACTTTTGAAATAGGAAAAGAGCCTTTAATCACATTCTTTACCATGTTCAATCATAAAAGACTCTATTATCTTCATTTTTTCCACAGACCTAGCTATTACCCTCGAAAACTAAAACTTTTGAAATAGGAAAAGAGCCTTTAATCACATTCTTTACCATTTGCAATCATAAAATAGTCTAATATCTTCATTTTTTCAACATACGTAGCTATTACCCTCGAAAACTAAAACTTTTGAAATAGGAAAAGAGCCTTTAATTACATTCTTTACCATGTGCAATCATAAAATTGTCTAATATCTTCATTTTTTCAACATACGTAGCTATTACCCTCGAAAACTAAAACTTTTGACATAGGAAAAGAGCCTTTAATCACATTCTTTACCATGTGCAATCATAAAATTGTCTAATATCTTCATTTTTTCAACATACGTAGCTATTACCCTCGAAACTAAAACTTTTGAAATAGGAAAAGAGCCTTTAATCACATTCTTTACCATGTGCAATCATAAAATAGTCTTATATCTTCATTTTTCAACATACGTAGCTATTACCCCTCGAAAACTAAAACTTTTGAAATAGGAAAAGAGCCTTTAATCACATTCTTTACCATTTGCAATCATAAAATAGTGTAATATCTTCATTTTTTCAACATACGTAGCTATTACCCTCGAAAACTAAAACTTTTGACATAGGAAAAGAGCCTTTAATCACATTCTTTACCATGTGCAATCATAAAATAGTCTAATATCTTCATTTTTTCAACATACGTAGCTATTACCCTCGAAAACTAAAAGTTTTGAAATAGGAAAAGAGCCTTTAATCACATTCTTTACCATTTGCAATCATAAAATAGTCTAATATCTTCATTTTTTCACATACGTAGCTATTACCCTCGAAAACTAAAACTTTTGAAATAGGAAAAGAGCCTTTAATCACATTTTTTACCATATGCAATCATAAAATTGTCTAATATCTTCATTTTTTCAACATACGTAGCTATTACCCTCGAAAACTAAAACTTTTGAAATAGGAAAAGAGCCTTTAATCACATTCTTTACCATTTGCAATCATAAAATAGTCTAATATCTTCATCTTTTCAACATACGTAGCTATTACCCTCGAAAACTAAAACTTTTGAAATCGGAAAGAGCCTTTAATCACATTCTTTACCATATGCAATCATAAAATTGTCTAATATCTTCATTTTTTCAACATACGTAGCTATTACCCTCGAAAACTAAAACTTTTGAAATAGGAAAAGAGTCTTTAATCACATTCTTTACCATTTGCAATCATAAAATAGTCTAATATCTTCATCTTTTCAACATACGTAGCTATTACCCTCGAAAACTAAAACTTTTGAAATCGGAAAAGAGCCTTTAATCACATTCTTTACCATATGCAATCAAAAATTGTCTAATATCTTCATTTTTTCAACATACGTAGCTATTACCCTCGAAAACTAAAACTTTTGAAATAGGAAAAGAGCCTTTAATATCACATTCTTTACCATTTGCAATCATAAAATAGTCTAATATCTTCATCTTTTCAACATACGTAGCTTTTACCCTCGAAAACTAAAACTTTTGAAAATAGGAAAAGAGCCTTTAATCACATTCTTTACCATGTGCAATCATAAAATTGTCTAATATCTTCTTTTTTTCCACAGACGAAGCTATTACCCTCGAAAACTAAAACTTTTGAAATAGGAAAAGAGCCTTTAATCACATTCTTTACCATTTTCAATCATAAAATAGTCTAATATCTTCATTTTCTCAACATACGTAGCTATTACCCTCGAAAACTAAAACTTTTGAAATAGGAAAAGAGCCTTTAATCACATTCTTTACCATTTGCAATCATAAAATAGTCTAATATCTTCATCTTTTCAACATACGTAGCTATTACCCCTCGAAAACTAAAACTTTTGAAATAGGAAAAGAGCCTTTAATCACATTCTTTACCATGTGCAATCATAAAATTGTCTAATATCTTCTTTTTTTCCACAGACGAAGCTATTACCCTCGAAAACTAAAACTTTTGAAATAGGAAAAGAGCCTTTAATCACATTCTTTTCATTTTCAATCATAAAATAGTCTAATATCTTCATTTTCTCAACATACGTAGCTATTACCCTCGAAATCTAAAACTTTTGAAATAGGAAAAGAGCCTTTAATAACATTCTTTACCATGTGCAATCATAAAATAGTCTAATATCTTCATTTTTTCAACATACGTAGCTATTACCCTCGAAAACTAAAACTCTTGAAATAGGAAAAGAGCCTTTAATCACATTCTTTACCATGTGCAATCATAAAATTGTCTAATATCTTCATTTTTTCCACAGACAAAGCTATTAACCTCGAAAACTAAAACTTTTGAATTAGGATAAGAGCCTTTAATCAAATTCTTTACCATTTGCAATCACAAAATAGTCTAATATCTTCATTTTTTCAACATACATAGCTATTACCCTCGAAAACTAAAACTTTTGAAATAGGAAAAGAGCCTTTAATCACATTCTTTACCATGTGCAATCATAAAATTGTCTAATATCTTCATTTTTTCCACAGACAAAGCTATTACCCTCGAAAACTAAAACTTTTGAAATAGGAAAAGAGCCTTTAATCACATTCTTTACCATGTGCAATCATAAAATTGTCTAATATCTTCATTTTTTCAACATACGTAGCTATTACCCTCGAAAAGTAAAACTTTGAAATAGGAAAAGAGCCTTTAATCACATTCTTTACCATGTGCAATCATAAAAGACTCTATTATCTTCATTTTTTCCACAGACCTAGCTATTACCCTCGAAAACTAAAACTTTTGAAATAGGAAAAGAGCCTTTAATCACATTCTTTACCATTTGCAATCATAAAATAGTCTAATATCTTCATTTTTTCAACATACGTAGCTATTACCCTCGAAAACTAAAACTTTTGAAATAGGAAAAGAGCCTTTAATCACATTCCTTTACCATGTGCAATCATAAAATTGTCTAATATCTTCATTTTTTCCACAGACAAAGCTATTACCCTCGAAAACTAAAACTTTTGAAATAGGAAAAGAGCCTTTAATCACATTCTTTACATGTTCAATCATAAAATTGTCTAATATCTTCATTTTTTCAACATACGTAGCTATTACCCTCGAAAAGTAAAACTTTTGAAATAGGAAAAGAGCCTTTAATCACATTCTTTACCATGTTCAATCATAAAAGACTCTATTATCTTCATTTTTTTCCACAGACCTAGCTACTACCCTCGAAAACTAAAACTTTTGAAATAGGAAAAGAGCCTTTAATCACATTCTTTACCATTTGCAATCATAAAATAGTCTATTATCTTCATTTTTTCAACATACGTAGCTATTACCCTCGAAAACTAAAACTTTTGAAATAGGAAAAGAGCCTTTAATCACATTCTTTACCATGTGCAATCATAAAATTGTCTAATATCTTCATTTTTTCAACATACGTAGCTATTACCCTCGAAAACTAAAACTTTTGACATAGGAAAAGAGCCTTTAATCACATTCTTTACCATGTGCAATCATAAAATTGTCTAATATCTTCATTTTTTCAACATACGTAGCTATTACCCTCGAAAACTAAAACTTTTGAAATAGGAAAAGAGCCTTTAATCACATTCTTTACCATGTGCAATCATAAAATAGTCTAATATCTTCATTTTTTTCAACATACGTAGCTATTACCCTCGAAAACTAAAACTTTTGAAATAGGAAAAGAGCCTTTAATCACATTCTTTACCATTTGCAATCATAAAATAGTGTAATATCTTCATTTTTTCAACATACGTAGCTATTACCCTCGAAAACTAAAACTTTTGAAATAGGAAAAGAGCCTTTAATCACATTCTTTACCATTTGCAATCATAAAATAGTCTAATATCTTCATTTTTCAACATACGTAGCTATTACCCTCGAAAACTAAAAGTTTTGAAATAGGAAAAGAGCCTTTAATCACATTCTTTACCATTTGCAATCATAAAATAGTCTAATATCTTCATTTTTTCAACATACGTAGCTATTACCCTCGAAAACTAAAACTTTTGAAATAGGAAAAGAGCCTTTAATCACATTCTTTACCATATGCAACCATAAAATTGTCTAATATCTTCATTTTTTCAACATACGTAGCTATTACCCTCGAAAAATAAAACTTTTGAAATAGGAAAAGAGCCTTAATCCACATTCTTTACCATTTGCAATCATAAAATAGTCTAATATCTTCATTTTTTCAACATACGTAGCTATTACCCTCGAAAACTAAAACTTTTGAAATAGGAAAGAGCCCTTTAATCACATTCTTTACATTTGCAATCATAAAATAGTCTAATATCTTCATTTTTTCAACATACGTAGCTATTACCCTCGAAAACTAAGAAATTTTGAAATAGGAAAAAGAGCCTTTAATCACATTCTTTACCATTTGCAATCATAAAATAGTCTAATATCTTCATTTTTTCAACATACGTAGCTATTACCCTCGAAAACTAAAACTTTTGAATAGGAAAAGAGCCTTTAATCACATTCTTTACCATATGCAATCATAAAATTGTCTAATATCTTCTTTTTTCAACATACGTAGCTATTACCCTCGAAAACTAAAACTTTTGAAATAGGAAAAGAGCCTTTTATCACATTCTTTACCATTCGCAATCATAAAATAGTCTAATATCTTCATTTTTTCAACATACGTAGCTATTACCCTCGAAAACTAAAAGTTTTGAAATAGGAAAAGAGCCTTTAATCACATTCTTTACCATTTGCAATCATAAAATAGTCTAATATCTTCATTTTTTCAACATACGTAGCTATTACCCTCGAAAACTAAAACTTTTGAAATAGGAAAAGAGCCTTTAATCACATTCTTTACCATATGCAATCATAAAATTGTCTAATATCTTCATTTTTTCTACATACGTAGCTATTACCCTCGAAAACTAAAACTTTTGAAATAGGAAAAGAGCCTTTAATCACATTCTTTACCATTTGCAATCATAAAATAGTCTAATATCTTCATTTTCTCAACATACGAGCTATTAACCTTGAAAACTAAAACTTTTGAAATAGGAAAAGAGCCTTTAATCACATTCTTTACCATGTGCAATCATAAAATTGTCTAATATCTTCATTTTTTCCACAGACAAAGCTATTACCCTCGAAAACTAAAACTTTTGAAATAGGAAAAGAGCCTTTAATCACTTTCTTTACCATGTGCAATCATAAAATTGTCTAATATCTTCATTTTTTCAACATACGTAGCTATTAACCTCGAAAAGTAAAACTTTTGAAATAGGAAAAGAGCCATTATCACATTCTTTACCATGTGCAATCATAAAAGACTCTATTATTTTCATTTTTTCCACAGACCTAGCTATTACCCTCGAAAACTAAAAACTTTTGAAATAGGAAAAGAGCCTTTAATCACATTCTTTACCATTTGCAATCATAAAATAGTCTAATATCTTCATTTTTTCAACATACGTAGCTATTACCCTCGAAACTAAAACTTTTGAAATAGGAAAAGAGCCTTTAATCACATTCTTACCATGTGCAATCATAAAATTGTCTAATATCTTCATTTTTTCAACATACGTAGCTATACCCTCGAAAACTAAAACTTCTGACATAGGAAAAGAGCCCTTAATCACATTCTTTACCATGTGCAATCATAAAATTGTCTAATATCTTCATTTTTTCAACATACGTAGCTATTACTCTCGAAAACTAAAACTTTTGAAATAGGAAAAGAGCTTTTAATCACATTCTTTACCATGTGCAATCATAAAATAGTCTAATATCATATTTTCAACATACGTAGCTATTACCCTCGAAAAACTAAAACTTTTGAAATAGGAGAAGAGCCTTTAATCACATTTCTTTACCATTTGCAATCATAAAATAGTCTAATATCTTCATTTTTTCAACATACGTAGCTATTACCCTCGAATAACTAAAACTTTTGACATAGGATAAGAGCCTTTAATCACATTCTTTACCATGTGCAATCATAAAATTGTCTAATATCTTCATTTTTTCAACATACGTAGCTATTACCCTCGAAAACTAAAACTTTTGAAATAGGAAAGAGCCTTTAATCACATTCTTTACCATTTGCCATCATAAAATATTCTAATATCTTCATTTTTTCAACACACGTAGCTATTACCCTCGAAAACTAAAATTTTAAAATAGGAAAAGAGCCTTTAATCACATTTTTTTACCATTTGCAATCATAAAATTGTCTAATATCTTCATTTTTTCAACATACGCAGCAATTACCCTCGAAAACTAAAAGTTTTGAAATAGAAAAGAGCCTTTAATCACATTCTTTACCATTTGCAATCATAAAATAGTCTAATATCTTCATTTTTTCAACATACGTAGCTATTACCCTCGAAAACTAAAACTTTTGAAATAGGAAAAGAGCCTTTAATCACATTCTTTACCATGTGCAATCATAACATTGTCTAATATCTTCATTTTTTCAACAGACAAAGCTATTACCCTCGAAAACTAAAACTTTTGAAATAGGAAAAGAGCCTTTAATCACATTCTTTACCATTTGCAATCAAAAAATAGTCTGATATCTTCTTTTTTTCAACATACGTAAGCTATTACCCTCGAAAACTAAAACTTTTGAAATAGGAAAAGAGCCTTTAATCACATTCTTTACCATATGCAATCATAAAATTGTCTAATATCTTCATTTTTTCAACATACGTACCTATTACCCTCCAAAACTAAAACTTTTGAAATAGGAAAAGAGCCTTTAATCACATCTTTACCATTTGCAATCATAAAATAGTCTAATATCTTCATTTTTTCAACATACGTAGCTATTACCCTCGAAAACTAAAACTTTTGAAATAGGAAAAGAGCCTTTAATCACATTCTTTACCATTTGCCATCATAAAATAGTCTAATATCTTCATTTTTTCAACATACGTAGCTATTACCCTCGAAAACTAAAATTTTAAAATAGGAAAAGAGCCTTTAATCAAATTCTTTACCATGTGCAATCATAAAATAGTCTAATATCTTCATTTTTTCAACATACGTACCTATTACCCTCGAAAACTAAAACTTTTGAAATAGGAAAAGAGCCTTTAATCACATCTTTACCATTTGCAATCATAAAATAGTCTAATATCTTCATTTTTTCAACATACGTAGCTATTACCCTCGAAAACTAAAACTTTTGAAATAGGAAAAGAGCCTTTAATCACATTCTTTACCATATGCAATTATAAAATTGTCTAATATCTTCATTTTTTCAACATACGTAGCTATTACCCTCAGAAAACTAAAACTTTTGAAATAGGAAAAAGAGCTTAATCACATTCTTTACCATTTGCAATCATAAAATAGGTCTATTATCTTCATTTTTTCCACAGACAAAGCTATTACCCTCGAAAACTAAAACTTTTGAAATAGGAAAAGAGCCTTTAATCACATTCTTTACCATTTGCAATCATAAAATAGTCTAATATCTTCATTTTTTTCAACATACGTAGCTATTACCCTCGAAAACTAAAACTTTTGAAATAGGGAAAAGAGCCTTTAATCACATTCTTTACAATGTGCAATCATAAAATTGTCTATATCTTAATTTTTTCAACATACGTAGCTATTACCCTCGAAAACTAAACTTTTGACATAGGAAAACAGCCTTTAATCACATTCTTTACCATGTGCAATCATAAAATTGTCTAATATCTTCATTTTTTCAACATACGTAGCTATTACCCTCGAAAACTAAAACTTTTGAAATAGGAAAAGAGCCTTTAATCACATTCTTTACCATGTGCAATCATAAAATAGTCTAATATCTTCATTTTTTCAACATACGTAGCTATTACCCTCGAAAACTAAACTTTTGAAATAGGAAAAGAGCCTTTAATCACATTCTTTACCATTTGCAATCATAAAATAGTCTAATATCTTCATTTTTTCAACATACGCAGCTATCTACCCTCGAAAACTAAAACTTTTGAAATAGGAAAAGAGCCTTTAATCACATTCTTTACCATTTGCAATCATAAAATAGTCTAATATCTTCATTTTTTCAACATACGTAGCTATTACCCTCGAAAACTAAAACTTTTGAAATAGGAAAAGAGCCTTTAATCACATTCTTTACCATTTGCAATCATAAAATAGTCTAATATCTTCATTTTTTCAACATACGTAGCTATTACCCTCGAAAACTAAAACTTTTGAAATAGGAAAAGAGCCTTTAATCACATTCTTTACCATGTGCAATCATAAAATTTTCTATTATCTTCATTTTTTCCACAGACAAAGCTATTACCTCGAAAACTAAAACTTTTGAAATAGGAAAAGAGCCTTTAGTCACATTCTTTACCATTTGCAATCAAAAAATAGTCTGATATCTTCATTTTTTTCAACATACGTAGCTACTACCCTCGAAAACTAAAACTTTTGAAATAGGAAAGAGCCTTTAATCATATTCTTTACATATGCAATCATAAAATTGTCTAATATCTTCATTTTTTCAACATACGTAGCTATTACCCTCGAAAACTAAAACTTTTGAAATAGGAAAAGAGCCTTTAATCACATTCTTTACCATTTGCAATCATAAAATAGTCTAATATCTTCATTTTTTCAACATTTGCAATTACCATTTGCAATCATAAAATAGTCTAATATCAACATTTTTTCAAAATTGTCTAATATCTTCATTTTTTCCACAGACAATGCTATTACCCTCGAAAACTAAAACTTTTGAAATAGGAAAAGAGCCTTTAATCACATTCTTTACCATGTGCAATCATAAAATTGTCTAATATCTTCATTTTTTCAACATACGCAGCTATTACCCTCAAAAACTAAAACTTTTGAAATAGAAAAGAGCCTTTAATCACATTCTTTACCATTTGCAATCATAAAATAGTCTAATATCTTCATTTTTTCAACATACGTAGCTATTAACCTCGAAAACTAAAACTTTTGAAATAGGAAAAGAGCCTTTAATCACATTCTTTACCATGTGCAATCATATAATTGTCTAATATCTTCATTTTTTCCACAGACAAAGCTATTACCCTCGAAAACTAAAACTTTTGAAATAGGAAAAGAGCCTTTAATCACATTCTTTACCATGTGCAATCATAAAATTGTCTAATATCTTCATTTTTTCCACAGACAAAGCTATTACCCTCGAAAAGTAAAACTTTGAAATAGGAAAAGAGCCTTTAATCACATTCTTTACCATTTGCAATCATAAAATAGTCTAATATCTTCATTTTTTCAACATACGTAGCTATTACCCTCGAAAACTAAAACTTTTGAAATAGGAAAAGAGCCTTTAATCACATTCTTTCCATGTGCAATCATAAAATTGTCTAATATCTTCATTTTTTCAACATACGTAGCTATTACCCTCGAAAACTAAACCTTTTGACATAGGAAAAGAGCTTTTAATCACATTCTTTACCATTTGCAATCATAAAATAGTCTAATATCTTCATTTTTTCAACATACGTAGCTATTACCCTCGAAAACTAAAAATTTGAAATAGGAAAAGAGCCTTTAATCACATTCTTTACCATGTGCAATCACAAAATTGTCTAATATCTTCATTTTTTCCACAGACAAAGCTATTACCCTTGAAAACTAAGTTTTGACATAGGAAAAGAGCCTTTAATCACATTCTTTACCATTTGCAATCATAAAATAGTCTAATATCTTCATTTTTTCAACATACGTAGCTATTACCCTCGAAAACTAAAACTTTTGAAATAGGAAAAGAGCCTTTAATCACATTCTTTACCATTTGCAATCATAAAATAGTCTAATATCTTCATTTTTTCAACATACGCAGCTATTACCCTCGAAACTAAAACTTTTGAAATAGGAAAAGAGCCTTTAATCACATTCTTTACCATGTGCAATCATAAAATTGTCTATTATCTTCATTTTTTCCACAGACAAAGCTATTACCCTCGAAAACTAAAACTTTTGAAATAGGAAAAGAGCCTTTAATCACATTCTTTACCATTTGCAATCAAAAAATAGTCTGATATCTTCATTTTTTCAACATACGTAGCTACTACCCTCGAAAACTAAAACTTTTGAAATAGGAAAAGAGCCTTTAATCATATTCTTTACCATATGCAATCATAAAATTGTCTAATATCTTCATTTTTTCAACATACGTAGCTATTACCCTCGAAAACTAAAACTTTTGAAATAGGAAAAGAGCCTTTAATCACATTCTTTACCATTTGCAATCATAAAATAGTCTAATATCTTCATTTTTTCAACATTTGCAATTACCATTTGCAATCATAAAATAGTCTAATATCAACATTTTTTCAAAATTGTCTAATATCTTCATTTTTTCCACAGACAATGCTATTACCCTCGAAAACTAAAACTTTTGAAATAGGAAAAGAGCCTTTAATCACATTCTTTACCATGTGCAATCATAAA
>NW_027065278.1:0-22509 GCF_032884065.1 Artemia franciscana
CGAAAAGTAAAACTTTTGAAATAGAAAAAGAGCCTTTAATCACATTCTTTACCATGTGCAATCATAAAAGAGTCTAATATCTTCATTTTTTCCACGGATGTAGCTATTACCCCCGAAAACTAAAAGTTTTGAAATAGGAAAAGAGCCTTTAATCACTTTCTTTACCATGTGCAATCATGAAATAGTTTAATATCTTCATTTTTTCCACGGAAGAAGCTATTACCCCCAAAAAGTAAAACTTTTGAAATAGAAAAAGAGCCTTTAATCACATTCTTTACCATGTGCAATCATAAAAGAGTCTAATATCTTCATTTTTTCCACGGATGTAGCTATTACCCCCGAAAACTAAAACTTTTGAAATAGAAAAAGAGCCTTTAATCACATTCTTTACCATTTGCAATCATGAAAATAGTCTAATATCTTCATTTTTTCCACGGACGTAGCTATTACCCCCGAAAACTAAAACTTTTGAAATAGGAAAAGAGCCTTTAATCACATTCTTTACCATGTGCAATCATAAAATAGTCTAATATCTTCATTTTTCCACGGAAGAGCTATTACCCCCGAAAACTAAAACTTTTGAAATAGGAAAAAGAGCCTTTAATCACATTCTTTACCATGTGCAATCATGAAATAGTCTAATATCTTCATTTTTTCCACGGACGTAGCTATTACCCCCGAAAACTAAAACTTTTGAAATAGGAAAAGAGCCTTTAATCACATTCTTTACCATGTTCAATCATAAAATAGTCTAATATCTTCATTTTTTCCACGGACGTAGCTATTACCCCCGAACTCTTTTCCTATTACCCCCGAAAACTAAAACTTTTGAAATAGGAAAAGAGCCTTTAATCACATTCTTTACCATGTGCAATCATAAAATAGTCTAATATCTTCATTTTTTTCCAGGGACTTAGCTATTACCCCTGAAAACTAAAACTTTTGAAATAGGAAAAGAGCCTTTAATCACATTCTTTACCATGTGCAATCATAAAATTGTCTAATATCTTCATTTTTTCCACAAACGTAGCTATTACCCCCGAAAACTAAAACTTTTGAAATAGGAAAAGAAGCCTTTAATCACATTCTTTACCATTTGCAATCATAAAATAGTCTAATATCTCCATTTTTTCCACGGACGTAGCTATTACCCCCGAAAACTAAAACTTTTGAAATAGGAAAAGAGCCTTTAATCACATTCTTTACCATGTGCAATCATAAAATAGTCTAATATCTTCATTTTTTCCAAGGACTTAGCTATTACCCCCGAAAACTAAAACTTTTGAAATAGGAAAAGAGCCTTTAATCACATTCTTTACCATGTGCAATCATAAAATAGTCTAATATCTTCATTTTTTCCACAGAAATAGCTATTACCCCGAAAACTAAAACTTTTGAAATAGGAAAAGAGCCTTTAATCACATTCTTTACCATGTGCAATCATAAAATAGTCTAATATCTTCATTTTTTCCACGGACGTAGCTATTACCCTCGAAAACTAAAACTTTTGAAATAGGAAAAGAGCCTTTAATCACATTCTTTACCATGTGCAATCATAAAATTGTCTAATATCTTCATTTTTTCCACGGACGTAGCTATTACCCCCAAAACTAAAACTTTTGAAATAGGAAAAGAGCCTTTAATCACATTCTTTACCATGCGCAATCATAAAATAGTCTAATATCTTCATTTTTTCCACGGACGTAGCTATTACCCCAGAAAACTAAAACTTTGAAATAGGAAAAGAGCCTTTAATCACATTCTTTACCATGTGCAATCATAAAATAGTCTAATATCTTCATTTTTTCCACGGAAGAGCTATTACCCCCGAAAACTAAAACTTTTGAAATAGGAAAAGAGCCTTTAATCACATTCTTTACCATGTGCAATCATAAAATAGTCTAATATCTTCATTTTTTCCACAGACATAGCTATTACCCCCGAAAACTAAAACTTTTGAAATAGGAAAAGAGCCTTTAATCACATTCTTTACCATGTGCAATCATAAAATAGTCTAATATCTTCATTTTTTCCACAGACATAGCTATTACCCTCGAAAACTAAAACTTTTGAAATAGGAAAAGAGCCTTTAATCACATTCTTTACCATGTGCAATCATAAAATAGTCTAATATCTTCATTTTTTCCACAGACATAGCTATTACCCGAAAACTAAAACTTTTGAAATAGGAAAAGAGCCTTTAATCACATTCTTTACCATGTGCAATCATAAAATAGTCTAATATCTTCATTTTTTCCACAGACGTAGCTATTACCCCCAAAACTAAAACTTTTGAAATAGGAAAAGAGCCTTTAATCACATTCTTTACCATGTGCAATCATAAATAGTCTAATATCTTCATTTTTTCCACGGACGTAGCTATTACCCCCGAAAACTAAAACTTTTGAAATAGGAAAAGAGCCTTTAATCACATTCTTTACCATTTGCAATCATAAAATAGTCTAATATCTTCATTTTTTTCACAGGACGTAGCTATTACCCCGAAAACTAAAACTTTTGAAATAGGAAAAGAGCCTTTAATCACATTCTTTACCATGTGCAATCATAAAATAGTCTAATATCTTCATTTTTTCCACGGACGTAGCTATTACCCCCGAAAACTAAAACTTTTGAAATAGAAAAAGAGCCTTTAATCACATTCTTTACCATGTGCAATCATAAAATAGTCTAATATCTTCATTTTTTCCACGGACGTAGCTATTACCCCCGAAAACTAAAACTTTTGAAATAGGAAAAGAGCCTTTAATCACATTCTTTACCATGTGCAATCATAAAATAGTCTAATATCTTCATTTTTTCCACGGAAGAAGCTATTACCCCCGAAAACTAAAACTTTTGAATTAGGAAAAGAGCCTTTAATCACATTCTTTACCATGTGCAATCATAAAATAGTCTAATATCTTCATTTTTTCCACGGATGTAGCTATTACCCCCAAAACTAAAACTTTTGAAATAGAAAAAGAGCCTTTAATCACATTCTTTACCATGTGCAATCATGAAATAGTTTAATATCTTCTTTTTCCACAAACGTAGCTATTACCCCGAAAACTAAAACTTTTGAAATAGGAAAAGAGCCTTTAATCACATTCTTTACCATTTGCAATCATAAAATAGTCTAATATCTTCATTTTTTCCAAGGACGTAGCTATTACCCCCGAAAAGTAAAACTTTTGAAATAGGAAAAGAGCCTTTAATCACATTCTTTACCATGTGCAATCATAAAATAGTCTAATATCTTCATTTTTTCCACATATATAGCTATTACCCCGAAAACTAAAACTTTTGAAATAGGAAAAGAGCCTTTAATCACATTCTTTACCATGTGCAATCATAAAATAGTCTAATATCTTCATTTTTTCCTCAGACATAGCTATTACCCTCGAAAACTAAAACTTTTGAAATAGGAAAAGAGCCTTTAATCACATTCTTTACCATGTGCAATCATAAAATAGTCTAATATCTTCATTTTTTCCACAGACATAGCTATTACCCTCCAAAACTAAAACTTTTGAAATAGAAAATGAGCCTTTAATCACATTCTTTACCATGTGCAATCATAAAATAGTCTAATATCTTCATTTTTTTCCACGGACGTATTTATTACCCTCGAAAAATAAAACTTTTGAAATAGGAAAAGAGCCTTTAATCATATTCTTTACCATGTGCAATCACAAAATAGTCTAATATCTTCATTTTTTTCCACGGACGTAGCTATTACCCCCGAAAAATAAACTTTTGAAATAGGAAAAGAGCCTTTAATCACATTCTTTACCATGTGCAATCACGAAATAGTTTAATATCTTCATTTTTTCCACGGACGTAGCTATTACCCCAGAAAACTAAAACTTTTGAAATAGGAAAAGAGCCTTTAATCACTTTCTTTACCATGTGCAATCATGAAATAGTTTAATATCTTCATTATTTCCACGGAAGAAGCTATTACCCCCGAAAACTAAAACTTTTGAAATAGGAAAAGAGCCTTTAATCACATTCTTTACCATGTGTAATCATAAAATAGTCTAATATCTTCATACTCTCCACAGACATAGCTATTACCCTCGAAAACTAAAACTTTTGAAATAGGAAAAGAGCCTTTAATCACATTCTTTACCATGTGCAATCATAAAATAGTCTAATATCTTCATTTTTTCCACAGACATAGCTATTACCTTCGAAAATTAAAACTTTTGAAATAGAAAAAGAGCCTTTAATCACATTCTTTACCATGTGCAATCATAAAATAGTCTAATATCTTCATTTTTTCCACAGACATAGCTATTACCGTCGAAAACTAAAACTTTTGAAATAGGAAAAGAGCCTTTAATCACATTCTTTACCATGTGCAATCATAAAATAGTCTAATATCTTCATTTTTTTCCACGGACGTAGCTATTACCCCCGAAAACTAAAACTTTTGAAATAGGAAAAGAGCCTTTAATCACATTCTTTACCATTTGCAATCATAAAATAGTCTAATATCTTCATTTTTTGCACAGACATAGCTATTACCCTCGAAAACTAAAACTTTTGAAATAGGAAAAGAGCCTTTAATCACATTCTTTACCATATGCAATAATAAAATAGTCTAATATCTTCGTTTTTTCCACGGACGTAGCTATTACCCCCGAAAACTAAAACTTTTGAAATAGGAAAAGAGCCTTTAATCACATTCTTTACCATGCGCAATCATAAAATAGTCTAATATCTTAATTTTTTCCAAGGACGTAGCTATTACCCCCGAAAACTAAAACTTTTGAAATAGGAAAAGAGCCTTTAATCACATTCTTTACCATGTGCAATCATAAAATAGTCTAATATCTTCATTTTTTCCACAGAAATAGCTATTACCCTCGAAAACTAAAACTTTTGAAATAGGAAAAGAGCCTTTAATCACATTTTTTACCATGTGCAATCATAAAATAGTCTAATATCTTCATTTTTTTCCACGGACGTAGCTATTACCCGCGAAAACTAAAACTTTTGAAATAGGAAAAGAGCCTTTAATCACATTCTTTACCATGTGCAATCATAAAATAGTCTAATATCTTCATTTTTTTCCACGGACGTAGCTATTACCCCCAAAACTAAAACTTTTGAAATAGGAAAAGAGCCTTTAATCACATTCTTTACCATGCGCAATCACGAAATAGTTTAATATCTTCATTTTTTTTCCACGGACGTAGCTATTACCCCAGAAAACTAAAACTTTTGAAATAGGAAAAGAGCCTTTAATCACATTCTTTACCATGTGCAATCATGAAATAGTCTAATATCTTCATTTTTTCCACGGAAGAGCTATTACCCCCGAAAACTAAAACTTTTGAAATAGGAAAAGAGCCTTTAATCACATTCTTTACCATGTGTAATCATAAAATAGTCTAATATCTTCATTTTTTCCACAAACATAGCTATTACCCTCGAAAACTAAAACTTTTGAAATAGGAAAAGAGCCTTTAATCACATTCTTTACCATGTGCAATCATAAAATAGTCTAATATCTTCATTTTTTCCACGGACATAGCTATTACCTCGAAAACTAAAACTTTTGAAATAGGAAAAGAGCCTTTAATCACATTCTTTACCATGTGCAATCATAAAATAGTCTAATATCTTCATTTTTTCCACAGACATAGCTATTACCGTCGAAAACTAAAACTTTTGAAATAGGAAAAGAGCCTTTAATCACATTCTTTACCATGTGCAATCATAAAATAGTCTAATATCTTCATTTTTTCCACAGACGTAGCTATTACCCCCAAAAACTAAAACTTTTGAAATAGGAAAAGAGCCTTTAATCACTTCTTTACCATGTGCAATCATGAAATAGTTTTAATATCTTCATTTTTTCCACGGACGAAGCTATTACCCCCGAAAACTAAAACTTTTGAAATAGGAAAAGAGCCTTTAATCACATTCTTTACCATGTGCAATCATAAAATAGTCTAATATCTTCATTTTTTGCACAGACATAGCTATTACCCTCGAAAACTAAAACTTTTGAAATAGGAAAAGAGCCTTTAATCACATTCTTTACCATGTGCAATCATAAAATAGTCTAATATCTTCATTTTTTCCACAGACGTAGCTATTACCCCGAAAACTAAAACTTTTGAAATAGGAAAAGAGCCTTTAATCACATTCTTTACCATTGCAATCATAAAATAGTCTAATATCTTCATTTTTTCCACGGACGTAGCTATTACCGTCGAAAACTAAAACTTTTGAAATAGGAAAAGAGCCTTTAATCACTTTCTTTACCATGTGCAATCATGAAATAGTTTAATATCTTCATTTTTTCCACGGAAGAGCTATTACCCCCGAAAACTAAAACTTTTGAAATAGGAAAAGAGCCTTTAATCACATTCTTTACCATGTGCAATCATAAAATAGTCTAATATCTTCATTTTTTCCACGGACGTAGCTATTACCCCCGAAAACTAAAACTTTTGAAATAGGAAAAGAGCCTTTAATCACATTCTTTACCATGTGCAATCATGAAATAGTTTAATATCTTCATTTTTTCCACGGAAGTAGCTATTACCCCGAAAACTAAAACTTTTGAAATAGGAAAAGAGCCTTTAATCACATTCTTTACCATTGCAATCATAAAATAGTCTAATATCTTCATTTTTTCCAAGGACGTAGCTATTACCCCCGAAAACTAAAACTTTTGAAATAGGAAAAGAGCCTTTAATCACATTCCTTACCATGTGCAATCATAAAATAGTCTAATATCTTCCTTTTTTCCACAGAAATAGCTATTACCCTCGAAAACTAAAACTTTTGAAATAGGAAAAGAGCCTTTAATCACATTCTTAACCATGTGCAATCATAAAATAGTCTAATATCTTCATTTTTTCCACAGACATAGCTATTACCCTCGAAAACTAAAACTTTTGAAATAGGAAAAGAGCCTTTAATCACATTCTTTACCATGTGCAATCATAAAATAGTCTAATATCTTCATTTTTTCCACAGACATAGCTATTACCCTCCAAAACTAAAACTTTTGAAATAGGAAAAGAGCCTTTAATCACATTCTTTACCATGTGCAATCATAAAATAGTCTAATATCTTCATTTTTTTCCACGGACGTAGCTATTACCCCCGAAAACTAAAACTTTTGAAATAGGAAAAGAGCCTTTAATCACATTCTTTACCATGTGCAATCACAAAATAGTCTAATATCTTCATTTTTTTCCACGGACCTAGCTATTACCCCCGAAAACTAAAACTTTTGAAATAGGAAAAGAGCCTTTAATCACTTTCTTTACCATGTGCAATCATGAAATAGTTTAATATCTTCATTTTTTCCACGGAAGAGGCTATTACCCCCGAAAACTAAAACTTTTGAAATAGGAAAAGAGCCTTTAATCACATTCTTTACCATGTGTAATCATAAAATAGTCTAATATCTTCATACTTTCCACAAACATAGCTATTACCCTCGAAAACTAAAACTTTTGAAATAGGAAAAGAGCCTTTAATCACATTTTTTACCATGTGCAATCATAAAATAGTCTAATATCTTCATTTTTTCCACAGACATAGCTATTACCCTCGAAAATTAAAACTTTTGAAATAGGAAAAGAGCCTTTAATCACATTCTTTACCATGTGCAATCATAAAATAGTCTAATATCTTCATTTTTTCCACAGACATAGCTATTACCGTCGAAAACTAAAACTTTTGAAATAGGAAAAGAGCCTTTAATCACATTCTTTACCATGTGCAATCATAAAATAGTCTAATATCTTCATTTTTTCCACAGACGTAGCTATTACCCCCAAAAACTAAAACTTTTGAAATAGGAAAAGAGCCTTTAATCACTTTCTTTACCATGTGCAATCATGAAATATTTTAATATCTTCATTTTTTCCACGGACGAAGCTATTACCCCCGAAAACTAAAACTTTTAAAATAGGAAAAGAGCCTTTAATCACATTCTTTACCATTGGAATCATAAAATAGTCTAATATCTTCATTTTTTGCACAGACATAGCTATTACCCTCGAAAACTAAAACTTTTGAAATAGGAAAAGAGCCTTTAATCACATTCTTTACCATGTGCAATCATAAAATAGTCTAATATCTTCATTTTTTCCACAGGACGTAGCTATTACCCCCGAAAACTAAAACTTTTGAAATAGAAAAAGAGCCTTTAATCACATTCTTTACCATGTGCAATCATAAAATAGTCTAATATCTTCATTTTTTCCACGGACGTAGCTATTACCCCGAAAACTAAAACTTTTGAAATAGGAAAAGAGCCTTTAATCACATTCTTTACCATGTGCAATCATAAAATAGTCTAATATCTTCATTTTTTCCACGGAAGAGCTATTACCCCCGAAAAGTAAAACTTTTGAAATAGAAAAAGAGCCTTTAATCACATTCTTTACCATGTGCAATCATAAAATAGTCTAATATCTTCATTTTTTCCACGGATGTAGCTATTACCCCCGAAAACTAAAACTTTTGAAATAGAAAAGAGCCTTTAATCACATTCTTTACCATGTGCAATCATGAAATAGTTTAATATCTTCATTTTTTCCACGGAAGTAGCTATTACCCCCGAAAACTAAAACTTTTGAAATAGGAAAAGAGCCTTTAATCACATTCTTTACCATGTGCAATCATAAAATAGTCTAATATCTTCATTTTTTCCAAGGACGTAGCTATTACCCCCGAAAACTAAAACTTTTGAAATAGGAAAAGAGCCTTTAATCACATTCTTTACCATGTGCAATCATAAAATAGTCTAATATCTTCATTTTTTCCACAGAAATAGCTATTACCCTCGAAAACTAAAACTTTTGAAATAGGAAAAGAGCCTTTAATCACATTCTTTACCATGTGCAATCATAAAATAGTCTAATATCTTCATTTTTTTCCAGGACATAGCTATTACCCTCGAAAACTAAAACTTTTGAAATAGGAAAAGAGCCTTTAATCACATTCTTTACCATGTGCAATCATAAAATAGTCTAATATCTTCATTTTTTCCACAGACATAGCTATTACCCTCCAAAACTAAAACTTTTGAAATAGGAAAAGAGCCTTTAATCACATTCTTTACCATGTGCAATCATAAAATAGTCTAATATCTTCATTTTTTTCCACGGACGTAGCTATTACCCTCGAAAACTAAAACTTTTGAAATAGGAAAAGAGCCTTTAATCACATTCTTTACCATGTGCAATCATAAAATAGTCTAATATCTTCATTTTTTTCCACGGACGTAGCTATTACCCCCGAAAACTAAAACTTTTGAAATAGGAAAAGAGCCTTTAATCACATTCTTTACCATGTGCAATCATAAAATAGTCTAATATCTTCATTTTTTCCACAGACATAGCTATTACCCCGAAAACTAAAACTTTTGAAATAGGAAAAGAGCCTTTAATCACATTCTTTACCATGTGTAATCATAAAATAGACTAATATCTTCATTTTTTCCACAGACATAGCTATTACCCTCGAAAACTAAAACTTTTGAAATAGGAAACGAGCCTTTAATCACATTCTTTACCATGTGCAATCATAAAATAGTCTAGTATCTTCATTTTTTCCACAGACATAGCTATTACCCTCGAAAACTAAAACTTTTGAAATAGGAAAAGAGCCTTTAATCACATTCTTTACCATGTGCAATCATAAAATAGTCTAATATCTTCATTTTTTCCACAGACATAGCTATTACCCGAAAACTAAAACTTTTGAAATAGGAAAAGAGCCTTTAATCACATTCTTTACCATGTGCAATCATAAAATAGTCTAATATCTTCATTTTTTCCACAGACGTAGCTATTACCCCGAAAACTAAAACTTTTGAAATAGGAAAAGAGCCTTTAATCACATTCTTTACCATGTGCAATCATAAAATAGTCTAATATCTTCATTTTTTCCACGGACGTTGCTATTACCCCCGAAAACTAAAACTTTTGAAATAGGAAAAGAGCCTTTAATCACATTTTTTACCATGTGCAATCATAATATAGTCTAATACCTTCATTTTTTCCACGGACGTAGCTATTACCCGAAAACTAAAACTTTTGAAATAGGAAAAGAGCCTTTAATCACATTCTTTACCATGTGCAATCATAAAATAGTCTAATATCTTCATTTTTTCCACGGACGTAGCTATTACCCCGAAAACTAAAACTTTTGAAATAGAAAAAGAGCCTTTAATCACATTCTTTACCATGTGCAATCATAAAATAGTCTAATATCTTCATTTTTTCCACGGACGTAGCTATTACCCCCGAAAACTAAAACTTTTGAAATAGGAAAAGAGCCTTTAATCACATTCTTTACCATGTGCAATCATAAAATAGTCTAATATCTTCATTTTTTCCACGGACGTAGCTATTACCCCCGAAAACTAAAACTTTTGAAATAGGAAAAGAGCCTTTAATCACATTCTTTACCATGTGCAATCATAAAATAGTCTAATATCTTCATTTTTTCCACATATATAGCTATTACCCTCGAAAACTAAAACTTTTGAAATAGGAAAAGAGCCTTTAATCACATTCTTTACCATGTGCAATCATAAAATAGTCTAATATCTTCATTTTTTCCACAGACATAGCTATTACCCTCGAAAACTAAAACTTTTGAAATAGGAAAAGAGCCTTTAATCACATTCTTTACCATGTGCAATCATAAAATAGTCTAATATCTTCATTTTTTCCACAGACATAGCTATTACCCTCGAAAACTAAAACTTTTGAAATAGGAAAAGAGCCTTTAATCACATTCTTTACCATGTGCAATCATAAAATAGTCTAATATCTTCATTTTTTTCCACGGACGTAGCTATTACCCTCGAAAAATAAAACTTTTGAAATAGGAAAAGAGCCTTTAATCACATTCTTTACCATGTGCAATCATAAAATAGTCTAATATCTTCATTTTTTTCCACGGACGTAGCTATTACCCCCGAAAAATAAAACTTTTGAAATAGGAAAAGAGCCTTTAATCACATTCTTTACCATGTGCAATCATAGAATAGTCTAATATCTTGATTTTTTCCACGGACGTAGCTATTACCCCGAAAACTAAAACTTTTGAAATAGGAAAAGAGCCTTTAATCACATTTCTTTACCATGTGCAATCATAAAATAGTCTAATATCTTCATTTTTCCACGGAAGAGCTATTACCCCCGAAAACTAAAACTTTTGAAATAGGAAAAGAGCCTTTAATCACATTCTTTACCATGTGCAATCATAAAATAGTCTAATATCTTCATTTTTTCCACAGACATAGCTATTACCCTCGAAAACTAAAACTTTTGAAATAGGAAAAGAGCCTTTAATCACATTCTTTACCATGTGCAATCATAAAATAGTCTAATATCTTCATTTTTTCCACAGACATAGCTATTACCCGAAAACTAAAACTTTTGAAATAGGAAAAGAGCCTTTAATCACATTCTTTACCATGTGCAATCATAAAATAGTCTAATATCTTCATTTTTTCCACAGACATAGCTATTACCGTCGAAAACTAAAACTTTTGACATAGGAAAAGAGCCTTTAATCACATTCTTTACAATTGTGCAATCATAAAATAGTCTAATATCTTCATTTTTTCCACAGACGTAGCTATTACCCCCGAAAACTAAAACTTTTGAAATAGGAAAAGAGCCTTTAATCACATTCTTTACCATGTGCAATCATAAAATAGTCTAATATCTTCATTTTTTCCACAGACATAGCTATTACCCTCGAAAACTAAAACTTTTGAAATAGGAAAAGAGCCTTTAATCACATTCTTTACCATATGCAATCATAAAATAGTCTAATATCTTCATTTTTTCCACGGACGTAGCTATTACCCCCGAAAACTAAAACTTTTGAAATAGGAAAAGAGCCTTTAATCACATTCTTTACCATGCGCAATCATAAAATAGTCTAATATCTTCATTTTTTCCACAGGACGTAGCTATTACCCCCGAAAACTAAAACTTTTGAAATAGGAAAAGAGCCTTTAATCAGATTCTTTACCATGTGCAATCATAAAATAGTCTAATATCTTCATTTTTTCCACAGAATAGCTATTACCCTCGAAAACTAAAACTTTTGACATAGGAAAAGAGCCTTTAATCACACTCTTTACAATGTGCAATCATAAAATAGTCTAATATCTTCATTTTTTTCCACGGACGTAGCTATTACCCTCGAAAACTAAAACTTTTGAAATAGGAAAAGAGCCTTTAATCACATTCTTTACCATGTGCAATCATAAAATAGTCTAATATCTTCATTTTTTTCCACGGACGTAGCTATTACCCCCAAAAACTAAAACTTTTGAAATAGGAAAAGAGCCTTTAATCACATTCATTACCATGCGCAATCACGAAATAGTTTAATATCTTCATTTTTTCCACGGACGTAGCTATTACCCCAGAAAACTAAAACTTTTGAAATAGGAAAAGAGCCTTTAATCACTTCTTTACCATGTGCAATCATAAAATAGTCTAATATCTTCATTTTTTCCACGGAAGAGCTATTACCCCCGAAAACTAAAACTTTTGAAATAGGAAAAGAGCCTTTAATCACATTCTTTACCATGTGCAATCATAAAATAGTCTAATATCTTCATTCTTTCCACAAACATAGCTATTACCCTCGAAAACTAAAACTTTTGAAATAGGAAAAGAGCCTTTAATCACATTCTTTACCATGTGCAATCATAAAATAGTCTAATATCTTCATTTTTTCCACAGACATAGCTATTACCTCCGAAAATTAAAACTTTTGAAATAGGAAAAGAGCCTTTAATCACATTCTTTACCATGTGCAATCATAAAATAGTCTAATATCTTCATTTTTTCCACAGACATAGCTATTACCGTCGAAAACTAAAACTTTTGAAATAGGAAAAGAGCCTTTAATCACATTCTTTACCATGTGCAATCATAAAATAGTCTAATATCTTCATTTTTTCCACAGACGTAGCTATTACCCCCAAAAACTAAAACTTTTGAAATAGGAAAAGAGCCTTTAATCACTTCTTTACCATGTGCAATCATGAAATAGTTTTAATATCTTCATTTTTTCCACGGACGAAGCTATTACCCCCGAAAACTAAAACTTTTGAAATAGGAAAAGAGCCTTTAATCACATTCTTTACCATTTGGAATCATAAAATAGTCTAATATCTTCATTTTTTGCACAGACATAGCTATTACCCCGAAAACTAAAACTTTTGAAATAGGAAAAGAGCCTTTAATCACATTCTTTACCATACGCAATCATAAAATAGTCTAATATCTTCATTTTTTCCACAGACGTAGCTATTACCCCCGAAAACTAAAACTTTTGAAATAGAAAAAGAGCCTTTAATCACATTCTTTACCATGTGCAATCATAAAATAGTCTAATATCTTCATTTTTTCCACGGACGTAGCTATTACCGTCGAAAACTAAAACTTTTGAAATAGGAAAAGAGCCTTTAATCACATTCTTTACCATGTGCAATCATAAAATAGTCTAATATCTTCATTTTTTCCACGGAAGAGCTATTACCCCCGAAAACTAAAACTTTTGAAATAGAAAAAGAGCCTTTAATCACATTCTTTACCATGTGCAATCATAAAATAGTCTAATATCTTCATTTTTTCCACGGATGTAGCTATTACCCCCGAAAACTAAAACTTTTGAAATAGGAAAAGAGCCTTTAATCACATTCTTTACCATGTGCAATCATAAAATAGTCTAATATCTTCATTTTTTCCACGGAAGTAGCTATTACCCCGAAAACTAAAACTTTTGAAATAGGAAAAGAGCCTTTAATCACATTCTTTACCATTGCAATCATAAAATAGTCTAATATCTTCATTTTTTCCAAGGACGTAGCTATTACCCCCGAAAACTAAAACTTTTGAAATAGGAAAAGAGCCTTTAATCACATTCTTTACCATGTGCAATCATAAAATAGTCTAATATCTTCATTTTTTCCACAGAATAGCTATTACCCTCGAAAACTAAAACTTTTGAAATAGGAAAAGAGCCTTTAATCACATTCTTTACCATGTGCAATCATAAAATAGTCTAATATCTTCATTTTTTCCACAGACATAGCTATTACCCTCGAAAACTAAAACTTTTGAAATAGGAAAAGAGCCTTTAATCACATTCTTTACCATGTGCAATCATAAAATAGTCTAATATCTTCATTTTTTCCACAGGACGTAGCTATTACCCTCCAAAACTAAAACTTTTGAAATAGGAAAAGAGCCTTTAATCACATTCTTTACCATGTGCAATCATAAAATAGTCTAATATCTTCATTTTTTTCCACGGACGTAGCTATTACCCCGAAAACTAAAACTTTTGAAATAGGAAAAGAGCCTTTAATCATATTCTTTACCATGTGCAATCACAAAATAGTCTAATATCTTCATTTTTTTCCACGGACGTAGCTATTACCCCCGAAAACTAAACTTTTGAAATAGGAAAAGAGCCTTTAATCACTTTCTTTACCATGTGCAATCATGAAATAGTTTAATATCTTCATTTTTTCCACGGAAGAGGCTATTACCCCCGAAAACTAAAACTTTTGAAATAGGAAAAGAGCCTTTAATCACATTCTTTACCATGTGTAATCATAAAATAGTCTAATATCTTCATACTTTCCACAAACATAGCTATTACCCTCGAAAACTAAAACTTTTGAAATAGGAAAAGAGCCTTTAATCACATTTTTTACCATGTGCAATCATAAAATAGTCTAATATCTTCATTTTTTCCACAGACATAGCTATTACCCTCGAAAATTAAAACTTTTGAAATAGGAAAAGAGCCTTTAATCACATTCTTTACCATGTGCAATCATAAAATAGTCTAATATCTTCATTTTTTCCACAGACATAGCTATTACCGTCGAAAACTAAAACTTTTGAAATAGGAAAAGAGCCTTTAATCACATTCTTTACCATGTGCAATCATAAAATAGTCTAATATCTTCATTTTTTCCACAGACGTAGCTATTACCCCCAAAAACTAAAACTTTTGAAATAGGAAAAGAGCCTTTAATCACTTTCTTTACCATGTGCAATCATGAAATATTTTAATATCTTCATTTTTTCCACGGACGAAGCTATTACCCCCGAAAACTAAAACTTTTAAAATGGGAAAAGAGCCTTTAATCACATTCTTTACCATTTGGAATCATAAAATAGTCTAATATCTTCATTTTTTGCACAGACATAGCTATTACCCTCGAAAACTAAAACTTTTGAAATAGGAAAAGAGCCTTTAATCACATTCTTTACCATGTGCAATCATAAAATAGTCTAATATCTTCATTTTTTCCACGGACGTAGCTATTACCCCCGAAAACTAAAACTTTTGAAATAGAAAAAGAGCCTTTAATCACATTCTTTACCATGTGCAATCATAAAATAGTCTAATATCTTCATTTCTTTCCACGGACGTAGCTATTACCGTCGAAAACTAAAACTTTTGAAATATGAAAAGAGCCTTTAATCACATTCTTTACCATGTGCAATCATAAAATAGTCTAATATCTTCATTTTTTCCACGGAAGTAGCTATTACCCCCGAAAACTAAAACTTTTGAAATAGAAAAAGAGCCTTTAATCACATTCTTTACCATGTGCAATCATAAAATAGTCTAATATCTTCATTTTTTCCACGGATGTAGCTATTACCCCCGAAAACTAAAACTTTTGAAATAGGAAAAGAGCCTTTAATCACATTCTTTACCATGTGCAATCATAAAATAGTCTAATATCTTCATTTTTTCCACGGAAGTAGCTATTACCCCGAAAACTAAAACTTTTGAAATAGGAAAAGAGCCTTTAATCACATTCTTTACCATTTGCAATCATAAAATAGTCTAATATCTTCATTTTTTCCAAGACGTAGCTATTACCCTCCGAAAACTAAAACTTTTGAAATAGGAAAAGAGCCTTTAATCACATTCTTTACCATGTGCAATCATAAAATAGTCTAATATCTTCATTTTTTCCACAGAATAGCTATTACCCTCGAAAACTAAAACTTTTGAAATAGGAAAAGAGCCTTTAATCACATTCTTTACCATGTGCAATCATAAAATAGTCTAATATCTTCATTTTTTCCACAGACATAGCTATTACCCTCGAAAACTAAAACTTTTGAAATAGGAAAAGAGCCTTTAATCACATTCTTTACCATGTGCAATCATAAAATAGTCTAATATCTTCATTTTTTCCACGGACGTAGCTATTACCCTCCAAAACTAAAACTTTTGAAATAGGAAAAGAGCCTTTAATCACATTCTTTACCATGTGCAATCATAAAATAGTCTAATATCTTCATTTTTTTCCACGGACGTAGCTATTACCCCCGAAAACTAAAACTTTTGAAATAGGAAAAGAGCCTTTAATCACATTCTTTACCATGTGCAATCATAAAATAGTCTAATATCTTCATTTTTTTCCACGGACGTAGCTATTACCCCGAAAACTAAAACTTTTGAAATAGGAAAAGAGCCTTTAATCACATTCTTTACCATGTGCAATCATAAATAGTTTAATATCTTCATTTTTTCCACGGACGTAGCTATTACCCCCGAAAACTAAAACTTTTGAAATAGGAAAAGAGCCTTTAATCACATTCTTTACCATGTGCAATCATAAAATAGTCTAATATCTTCATTTTTCCACAGACATAGCTATTACCCGAAAACTAAAACTTTTGAAATAGGAAAAGAGCCTTTAATCACATTCTTTACCATGTGCAATCATAAAATAGTCTAATATCTTCTTTTTTTCCACAGACATAGCTATTACCCTCGAAAACTAAAGCTTTTGAAATAGGAAAAGAGCCTTTAATCACATTCTTTACCATGTGCAATCATAAAATAGTCTAATATCTTCTTTTTTTCCACAGACATAGCTATTACCTCGAAAACTAAAACTTTTGAAATAGGAAAAGAGCCTTTAATCACATTCTTTACCATGTGCAATCATAAAATAGTCTAATATCTTCATTTTTTCCACAGACGTAGCTATTACCCCCGAAAACTAAAACTTTTGAAATAGGAAAAGAGCCTTTAATCACATTCTTTACCATGTGCAATCATAAAATAGTCTAATATCTTCATTTTTTCCACAGGACGTAGCTATTACCCCCGAAAACTAAAACTTTTGAAATAGGAAAAGAGCCTTTAATCACATTCTTTACCATGTGCAATCATAAAATAGTCTAATATCTTCATTTTTTCCACGGACGAAGCTATTACCCTCGAAAACTAAAACTTTTGAAATAGGAAAAGAGCCTTTAATCACATTCTTTACCATGTGCAATCATAAAATAGTCTAATATCTTCATTTTTTCCACAGGACGTAGCTATTACCCCGAAAACTAAAACTTTTGAAATAGGAAAAGAGCCTTTAATCACATTCTTTACCATGCGCAATCATAAAATAGTCTAATATCTTCATTTTTTCCACGGACGTAGCTATTACCCCCGAAAACTAAAACTTTTGAAATAGGAAAAGAGCCTTTAATCACATTCTTTACCATGCAATCATAAAATAGTCTAATATCTTCATTTTTTCCACGGACGTAGCTATTACCCCGAAAACTAAAACTTTTGAAATAGGAAAAGAGCCTTTAATCACATTCTTTACCATGTGCAATCATAAAATAGTCTAATATCTTCATTTTTTCCACGGACGTAGCTATTACCCCCGAAAACTAAAACTTTTGAAATAGGAAAAGAGCCTTTAATCACATTCTTTACCATGTGCAATCATAAAATAGTCTAATATCTTCATTTTTTCCACGGACGTAGCTATTACCCCGAAAACTAAAACTTTTGAAATAGGAAAAGAGCCTTTAATCACATTCTTTACCATGTGCAATCATAAAATAGTCTAATATCTTCATTTTTTCCACAGACATAGCTATTACCCCCGAAAACTAAAACTTTTGAAATAGGAAAAGAGCCTTTAATCACATTCTTTACCATGTGCAATCATAAAATAGTCTAATATCTTCATTTTTTCCACAGGACGTAGCTATTACCCCGAAAAATAAAACTTTTGAAATAGGAAAAGAGCCTTTAATCACATTCTTTACCATGTGCAATCATAAAATAGTCTAATATCTTCATTTTTTCCACAGACGTAGCTATTACCCCCAAAAACTAAAACTTTTGAAATAGGAAAAGAGCCTTTAATCACATTCTTTACCATGTGCAATCATAAAATAGTCTAATATCTTCATTTTTTCCACGGACGTAGCTATTACCCCGAAAACTAAAACTTTTGAAATAGGAAAAGAGCCTTTAATCACATTCTTTACCATGTTGCAATCATAAAATAGTCTAATATCTTCATTTTTTTACAGGACGTAGCTATTACCCCCGAAAACTAAAACTTTTGAAATAGGAAAAGAGCCTTTAATCACATTCTTTACCATGTGCAATCATAAAATAGTCTAATATCTTCATTTTTTCCACAGACGAGCTATTACCCCCGAAAACTAAAACTTTTGAAATAGAAAAAGAGCCTTTAATCACATTCTTTACCATGTGCAATCATAAAATAGTCTAATATCTTCATTTTTTCCACGGACGAAGCTATTACCCGAAAACTAAAACTTTTGAAATAGGAAAAGAGCCTTTAATCACATTCTTTACCATGTGCAATCATAAAATAGTCTAATATCTTCATTTTTTCCACAGACATAGCTATTACCCTCGAAAACTAAAACTTTTGAAATAGGAAAAGAGCCTTTAATCACATTCTTTACCATGTGCAATCATAAAATAGTCTAATATCTTATTTTTTTCCAAGGACGTAGCTATTACCCCCGAAAACTAAAACTTTTGAAATAGGAAAAGAGCCTTTAATCACATTCTTTACCATGTCAATCATAAAATAGTCTAATATCTTCATTTTTTCCACAGACGTAGCTATTACCCCGAAAACTAAAACTTTTGAAATAGGAAAAGAGCCTTTAATCACATTCTTTACCATATGCAATCATAAAATAGTCTAATATCTTCATTTTTTCCACGGACGTAGCTATTACCCCCGAAAACTAAAACTTTTGAAATAGGAAAAGAGCCTTTAATCACATTCTTTACCATTTGCAATCATAAAATAGTCTAATATTTTCATTTTTTCCAAGGACGTAGCTATTACCCCCGAAAACTAAAACTTTTGAAATAGGAAAAGAGCCTTTAATCACATTCTTTACCATGTGCAATCATAAAATAGTCTAATATCTTCATTTTTTCCAGACATAGCTATTACCCTCGAAAACTAAAACTTTTGAAATAGGAAAAGAGCCTTTAATCACATTCTTTACCATGTGCAATCATAAAATAGTCTAATATCTTCATTTTTTCCAAGAACGTAGCTATTACTCCGAAAACTAAAACTTTTGAAATAGGAAAAGAGCCTTTAATCATATTCTTTACCATGTGCAATCATAAAATAGTCTAATATCTTCATTTTTTTCCACGGACGTAGCTATTACCCGAAAACTAAAACTTTTGAAATAGGAAAAGAGCCTTTAATCACATTCTTTACCATGTGCAATCACAAAATAGTCTAATATCTTCATTTTTTTTCCACGGACGTAGCTATTACCCCAAAAACTAAAACTTTGAAATAGGAAAAGAGCCTTTAATCACTTTCTTTACCATGTGCAATCATGAAATAGTTTAATATCTTCATTTTTTCCACGGAAGAGGCTATTACCCCCGAAAACTAAAACTTTTGAAATAGGAAAAGAGCCTTTAATCACATTCTTTACCATGTGTAATCATAAAATAGTCTAATATCTTCATACTTTCCACAAACATAGCTATTACCCTCGAAAACTAAAACTTTTGAAATAGGAAAAGAGCCTTTAATCACATTTTTTACCATGTGCAATCATAAAATAGTCTAATATCTTCATTTTTTCCACAGACATAGCTATTACCCGAAAATTAAAACTTTTGAAATAGGAAAAGAGCCTTTAATCACATTCTTTACCATGTGCAATCATAAAATAGTCTAATATCTTCATTTTTTCCACAGACATAGCTATTACCGTCGAAAACTAAAACTTTTGAAATAGGAAAAGAGCCTTTAATCACATTCTTTACCATGTGCAATCATAAAATAGTCTAATATCTTCATTTTTTCCACAGACGTAGCTATTACCCCCAAAAACTAAAACTTTTGAAATAGGAAAAGAGCCTTTAATCACTTTCTTTACCATGTGCAATCATGAAATATTTTAATATCTTCATTTTTTCCACGGACGAAGCTATTACCCCCGAAAACTAAAACTTTTAAAATGGGAAAAGAGCCTTTAATCACATTCTTTACCATTTGGAATCATAAAATAGTCTAATATCTTCATTTTTTGCACAGACATAGCTATTACCCTCGAAAACTAAAACTTTTGAAATAGGAAAAGAATTTTTTAATCACATTCTTTACCATATGCAATCATAAAATAGTCTAATATCTTCATTTTTTCCACAGACGTAGCTATTACCCCCGAAAACTAAAACTTTTGAAATAGAAAAAGAGCCTTTAATCACATTCTTTACCATTTGCAATCATAAAATAGTCTAATATCTCCATTTTTTCCACGGACGTAGCTATTACCGTCGAAAACTAAAACTTTTGAAATAGGAAAAGAGCCTTTAATCACTTTCTTTACCATGTGCAATCATGAAATAGTTTAATATCTTCATTTTTTCCACGGAAGAAGCTATTACCCCCGAAAAGTAAAACTTTTGAATTAGAAAAAGAGCCTTTAATCACATTCTTTACCATGTGCAATCATAAAATAGTCTAATATCTTCATTTTTTCCACGGATGTAGCTATTACCCCCGAAAACTAAAACTTTTGAAATAGAAAAAGAGCCTTTAATCACATTCTTTACCATGTGCAATCATGAAATAGTTTAATATCTTCATTTTTTCCACGGAAGTAGCTATTACCACCGAAAACTAAAACTTTTGAAATAGGAAAAGAGCCTTTAATCACATTCTTTACCATTTGCAATCATAAAATAGTCTAATATCTTCATTTTTTCCAAGGACGTAGCTATTACCCCCGAAAAGTAAAACTTTTGAAATAGGAAAAGAGCCTTTAATCACATTCTTTACCATGTGCAATCATAAAATAGTCTAATATCTTCATTTTTTCCACAGAAATAGCTACTACCCTCGAAAACTAAAACTTTTGAAATAGGAAAAGAGCCTTTAATCACATTCTTAACCATGTGCAATCATAAAATAGTCTAATATCTTCATTTTTTCCTCAGACATAGCTATTACCCCCGAAAACTAAAACTTTTGAAATAGGAAAAGAGCCTTTAATCACATTCTTTACCATATGCAATCATAAAATAGTCTAATATCTTCATTTTTTCCACGGACGTAGCTATTACCCCCGAAAACTAAAACTTTTGAAATAGAAAAAGAGCCTTTAATCACATTCTTTACCATTTGCAATCATAAAATAGTCTAATATCTTCATTTTTTCCACGGACGTAGCTATTACCCCCGAAAACTAAAACTTTTGAAATAGGAAAAGAGCCTTTAATCACCTTCTTTACCATGTGCAATCATAAAATAGTCTAATATCTTCATTTTTTTCCAGGACGTAGCTATTACCCCTGAAAACTAAAACTTTTGAAATAGGAAAAGAGCCTTTAATCACATTCTTTACCATGTGCAATCATAAATAAGTCTAATATCTTCATTTTTTCCAAGGACGTAGCTATTACCCCCGAAAAATAAAACTTTTGAAATAGGAAAAGAGCCTTTAATCATATTCTTTACCATGTGCAATCATAAAATAGTCTAATATCTTCATTTTTTCCACAGACATAGCTATTAACCTCGAAAATTAAAACTTTTGAAATAGGAAAAGAGCCTTTAATCACATTCTTAACCATGTGCAATCATAAAATAGTCTAATATCTTCATTTTTTCCACAGACATAGCTATTACCCTCAAAAACTAAAACTTTTGAAATAGGAAAAGAGCCTTTAATCACATTCTTTACCATGTGCAATCATAAAATAGTCTAATAACTTAATTTTTTCCACGGACGTAGCTATTACCACCGAAAACTAAAACTTTTGAAATAGGAAAAGAGCTTTAATCACATTCTTTACCATTTGCAATCATAAAATAGTCTAACATCTTCATTTTTTTTTACAAGGACGTAGCTATTACCCCCGAAAACTAAAACTTTTGAAATAGGAAAAGAGCCTTTAATCACTTTCTTTACCATGTGCAATCATGAAATAGTTTAATATCTTCATTTTTTCCACGGAAGAAGCTATTACCCCCGAAAAGTAAAACTTTTGAAATAGAAAAAGAGCCTTTAATCACATTCTTTACCATGTGCAATCATAAAATAGTCTAATATCTTCATTTTTTCCACGGATGTAGCTATTACCCTCAAAAACTAAAACTTTTGAAATAGGAAAAGAGCCTTTAAT
>NW_027065279.1:0-17500 GCF_032884065.1 Artemia franciscana
CGCGTAAGTCGTTACGCGCCATATTAGTTACACGCCATTGTAGTTGTGTCCCTATGTCCCACCTGTTAGCTTTTTAGCTTTTTTAGTTTTTTATTAGTTTTTAGTTTTTTTTTCTTTTTAGGTTTTTTGTAGTTTTTACCTTTTTTTAGTTTTTAATTTTTTTTTACTTATGTCCTGGTCGTCATTTATACTCCCTGTGTCCCGGTCGTCATATATATATATATATATATATATATATATATATATATATATATATATATATATATATATATACTAGCTGTTGGGGTGGCGCTTCGCGCCACCCCAACACCTAGTTGGTGGGGGCGCTTCGCGCCCCCCCCCCAAGCCCCCCCGCGCGCGTAAGTCGTTACGCGCCATATTAGTTACACGCCATTGTAGTTGTGTCCCTATGTCCCACCTGTTAGCTTTTTAGCTTTTTTAGTTTTTTATTAGTTTTTAGTTTTTTTTTCTTTTTAGGTTTTTTGTAGTTTTTACCTTTTTTTAGTTTTTAATTTTTTTTTACTTATGTCCTGGTCGTCATTTATACTCCCTGTGTCCCGGTCGTCATTTGTGTCCCGGTGCTTTGTTGATGGTGATCGCTAATCGAACATTCCTTGTGTCCCGGTCGTCATTTATATTCCCTATGCCTATGTGCCGGTGTCCCGGTCGTCATTTGTGTCCCGATGTCCCGGTCTGTAATTTCGTCAGTCGAAAACATGACGTCAGTCGACACAGAAACATGACGTCACCTGACAGATCCACAGACAGACAAATTATTTTTATATGTATAGATATATATATAAATATATATATATTTTCTTTTTAGTTTTTTTGTAGTTTTTACCTTTTTAGTTTTTTTCTTCTTTTGTATTAATGCTAAAGCCAAGGTTCAAACCTGGAGCCTCTCGGACCTAGAACCTGAAACATAACGCTTTACCAGCTCAGCTACTTCGGCTTGAATTCATTCGTTTTGAGCAGCTTCCTCGGGTGTTGCCATTGTAGGTTCTTCAGTCATTTTACAATTAGAAATTTCTCTTTCAACGGTCTTCTTACAATTAAAAATTTATCTTTGAACGATATTCTTAAATACCTGTGTCCTGGTCGTCATTTGTGTCCCGGTGTCCCAGTCTGTAATTTCTCTTTGAGTGTCCCGGTCGTTATTTATATTCCCTCTGTCCCGGTCGTCATTTGTGTCCCGGTCTGTAATTTCTCTTTGAGTGTTTATTCTTTTTAGTATTTTTTAGTTTTTTACATTTTTTTTTCAGTTTTCTTTTTCTTCTTTATTTTTCACCTTCACTATGAAATACATATCGCCGAACCTTTGTTTTTTTTTAACTAAAATCTGGTAGGCATTGATGACCTTATCCAAGTCAAAATCCCAAACCCAATCATCATCGCTATCATTTTCAGTTTTGATATGTTTTGACTCTCGCTGTCCAGGGGGATCTTCATCTAACTGCGCGGTTTTGCGTTCTTTAGCCTCAAGCCTGTTTCCTTGCTGTTCTTTTGATTCCTCGGCACGCTTTCTTTTCTGACTTTCTCTATCAGCAGCAAGTTTTTTGGCATAGACTCTTTGAGCATCTTCATCGGCTTTTGCCATGGTAAGTTCATCAGTCATTGTAAACTTAAACATTAATAGATTTCTACGTGAACATATGTCTTAAATATCTTGAATGACGTCACCGTCAAAGCAAAAATGACGACAACTAATTTCATGACGTCATCCGACACAGAAACATGACGTCACCTGATCCACAGACAGACAGACAACTTATTTTTATATATATAGATAGATAAGATATAATCTGGCGTAACAGACATAGTGTAACAGACATAAAAGAAAGACAACTTATTTATATATATATAGATTTTTATGTATATGGATACAGTTTCTTCTTTAGTTTTTTTTCTTTTTTAGTTTTTCTTTTTTTTTAGTTTCTTCTTTTTATTGATTTGTTTTCTTCAATTTGTCAATGTTCATTCTAACATTGACACTTGGAAAAATCTTTACGTGCCAAGTATGCTAAAGCTCCAACAATTTATATTAAACCTCAAAATTGGGGTATCTGTTTTAAGGTTTTCGAATTACTTTAATCTATTGTAAAAATATATTGAAATATTTTTGGAATTCCCAGTTTTTTTTAGTTTTTTCTTTTTTTTAGTTTTTTAGCTTTTTTTAGTTTTTTTTTTAGTTTTATATCTTTTTATTTTTTTACGTTTTTTCTTTTTAGGTTTTTTCTTTTTTTAATTTTTTTAATTTTTTTTTTTTTAGTTTTTTCTCTTAGTTTTTTTTTAGTTTTTTACCATTTTTCTTTTTCGAATTACTTTAATCTATTGTCAAAATATTTCGAAATATTTATGCAATTTCCAGTTTTTACATTCTAGTTTGTTTTCTTTTATATATATAGAAGATATAATCTGGCGTAACGGACAGACAACTTATTTTTATATATCTACTAGCTGTTGGGGTGGCGCTTCGCGCCACCCCAACACCTAGTTGGTGGGGGCGCTTCGCGCCCCCCCAAGCCCCCCCGCGCGCGTAAGTCGTTACGCGCCATATTAGTTACGCGCCATTGTAGTTGTGTCCCTATGTCCCACCTGTGAATATAGATATATATATATATATATATATATATATATATATATATATATATATATATATATATATATATATATATATATATATATATATATATATATATAAATATATATATATATATATATATATATATATATATATATATATATATATATATATATATATATATATATATATATATATATATAAATATATATATATATATATATATATATATATATATATATATATATATATATATATATATATATATATATATATATATATATATATATATATATATATATATATATGTTTTTAACTACGTAAAACTTGCGAATATACAACATTCTTTGCTGTCCCATTGTCTGTGCATATAAATAGATTTTCAGGTTTACCGACTCTTGAACATGCAAAATATAATGGTCCATGGGAAAACAATCCGTATTCAGATCTATACCTCATGATTCTAATGATTGCCCTTGAGCTTTGTTGATGGTGATTGCTATTCGACCATTCCCTGAGTCGCCATGGTCATTTATATATCCCCCTGTGCACCCCGGCGTCCCCTTTGTAGTTATGTCCCTGTGTCCCGGTCGTCATTTATATTCCCTGTGTCCCGGTCGTCATTTGTGTCCCGGTGTTCCAGTCTGTGATTTCTCTTTGAGTGTCCCAGGCGTCATTTATATTCCTTGTGTCCCGGTCGTCATTTATATCCCCCTGTGCCCCCCGGCGTCCCCATTGTAGTTGTGTCCCTGTGTCCCGGTCGTCATTTATATTCCCTGTGTCCCGGTCGTCATTTGTATCCCGGTGTCCCGGTCTGTATATACATTCATTTTTTAGTTTTGTTTTTCTCCTTTATTTTTTTCCTTTTTTCTTTTTTTTTCTTTTTTAGTTTATTTAGATTTTTAGATTTTTTAGTTTTTTTATTAGTTTTTAGTTTTTTTGTAGTTTTTACCATTTTTTTAGTTTTTTTAGTTTTTTTTTTTTACTTATGTCCTGGTCGTCATTTATACTCCCTGTGTCCCGGTCGTCATTTGTGTCTCGGTGCTTTGTTGATTGCTAATTTATATTATATTTATATTTATATTTTTTATATTTATTAATATTTTTTTAGTTTTCTTTTTCTCTTATTTTTCAGTTTTTTCCTTTTTTTTAGTTTTTTCTTTTTTAGTTTTGTTTTTTTTTGTTTTTTACCTTTTTTTAGTTTTTTTAGTTTTTTTAGTTTTTTAGCTTTTTTAGTTTTTTTATTAGTTTTTAGTTTTTTTTTTAGTTTTTGCCTTTTTTAGTTTTTTCAGTTTTTTTTTAGTTTTTAGTTTTTTACCTTTTTTTAGTTTTTTTTAGTTTTTTAGCTTTTTTAGTTTTTTTTCTTTTTAGTTTTTTTTTGTAGTTTTTACCTTTTTTAGTTTTTTTCCTTCTTTTGTATTAGTGTGAAATAATTCAGACGTCATATGCGGACAAACACGACGTCACTCGACAGACAGACAGACAGACATAACCCACAAACAACTTATTTTTATATATATTTATTCATATTTTTTTAGTTTTCTTTTTCTATTTTATTTTTCAGTTTTTTCCTTTTTTTTAGTTTTTTTCTTTTTTAGTTTTTAGTTTTTTTTAGTTTTTTACCTTTTTTTAGTTTTTTTTAGTTTTTTTAGTTTTTTAGCTTTTTTATTTTTTTATTAGTTTTTAGTTTTTTTTGTAGTTTTTGCCTTTTTTTATTTTTTTCAGTTTTTTTTTAGTCATTGGATTTTTACCTTTTTTAGTTTTTTTTAGTTTTTCAGCTTTTTTAGTTTTTTTTTCTTTTTAGTTTTTTTTGTAGTTTTTACCTTTTTTAGTTTTTTTTCTCTTTGTATTAGTGTGAAATAATTCAGACGTCATATGCGGACAAACATGACGTCACCTGATCCACAGATCCACACACAGACAACTTATTTTTATATATATAGATTTTTTAGTTTTTTCTTTTTAGTTTTGTTTTTAGTTTTTTACCATTTTTGTTTTTTCGAATTACTTTAACCTATTGTCAAAATATTTCGAAATATTTATGCGATTTCCAGTTTTTACATTCTAGTTTGTTTTCTTTTATATATATAGAAGATATAATCTGGCGTAATGGACAGACAACTTATTTTTATATATATTGTCAAAATATATTGAAATATTTGTGCAATTCCCAGTTTGTTTAGTTTTTTCTTTTTTTTTAGTTTTTTAGCTTTTTTATTTTTTTTTAGTTTTTTATCTTTTTTATTTTCTTATGTTTTTTCTTTTTGGGTTTTTTCTTTTTTTTATTTTTTCAATTTTTAATTTTTTTTTTAGTTTTTTCTTTTTAGTTTTTTTTTAGTTTTTTACCATTTTTCTTTTTTCGAATTACTTTAATCTATTGTCAAAATATTTCGAAATATTTATGCAATTTCCAGTTTTTACATTCTAGTTTGTTTTCTTTTATATATATAGAAAATATAATCTGGCGTAACGGACAGACAACTTATTTTTATATATATAGATATATATAAAAATAAGTTGTCTGTCTGTGGATGTGTGGATGGGTCAGGTGACGTCACCTGAAAAAACTGGATCAGGTGACGTCAAAACTGAAAAAACTAAAAAAAGGCAAAAACTACAAAAAAAACTAAAAACTAATAAAAAAAATAAAAAAGCTAAAAAACTAAAAAAACTATAAAGGTAAAAACCAATAAAAAACTAAAAAAAAAACTGAAAAAACTAAAAAAAGGCAAAAACTACAAAAAAAACTAAAAACTAATAAAAAAAAAGTAAAAAAGCTAAAAAACTAAAAAAACTAAAAAAACTAAAAAAAGGTAAAAAACTAAAAAAAATAAAAAATAAAAAAAAAACTAAAAAAAGGAAAAAAACTGAAAAATAAGCTAAAATAAAGGTAAAAACCAATAAAAAACTAAAAAGAAAAAAAGGAAAAAACTAATAAATGACGACACTCAAAGAGAAAGCGACCAGGACAAAAGGAATGTTCGATTAGCAATCAACAAAGCACCGGGACACAGGGAGTATAAATGACGACCAGGACATAAGTAAAAAAAAAAACTATCTATATATATAAAAATAAGTTGTCAAACTAAAAAAAGGCAAAAACTACAAAAAAAACTAAAAACTAATAAAAAAGCTAAAAAACTAAAAAAACTAAAAAAAAGGCAAAAACTACAAAAAAAACTAAAAACTAATAAAAAAAATAAAAAAGCTAAAAAACTAAAAAAACTAAAAAAAATAAAAAAAGGTAAAAAACTAAAAAAACTAAAAACTAAAAAAAACTAAAAAAAAGGAAAAAACTGAAAAATAAGCTAAAATAAAGGTAAAAACCAATAAAAAACTAAAAAAAAAACTGAAAAAACTAAAAAAAGGCAAAAACTACAAAAAAACTAAAAACTAATAAAAAAAGTAAAAAAGCTAAAAAACTAAAAAAACTAAAAAAACTAAAAAAACTAAAAAAAGGTAAAAAACTAAAAAAAATAAAAAATAAAAAAAAAAACTAAAAAAAAGGAAAAACTGAAAAATAAGCTAACATAAAGGTAAAAACCAATAAAAACTAAAAAGAAAAAAAGGAAAAAACTAAAAAAAATTTTCATCTAAAAAACTAAAAAAAACTAAAAATGGTAAAAACTAAAAGAACTAAAAAAGAAAAAAATAAATGACGACACTCAAAGAGAAAGCGACCAGGACAAAAGGAATGTTCGATTAGCAATCAACAAAGCACCGGGACATAGGGAGTATAAATGACGACCAGGACATAAGTAAAAAAAAAATTAACAAAACTAAAAAGAAGGTAAAAACTACAAAAAAACTAAAAAGAAAAAAAACTAAAAACTAATAAAAAAACTAAAAAATCTAAATTTTTTTTTTTAGTTTTTTATTGGGTTTTACCTTTATTTTAGCTTATTTTTCAGTTTTTTCCTTTTTTTAGTTTTTTTAGTTTTTAGTTTTTTTAGTTTTTTACCTTTTTTTAGTTTTTTTAGTTTTTTTAGTTTTTTAGCTTTTTTATTTTTTTTATTAGTTTTTAGTTTTTTTTGTAGTTTTTGCCTTTTTTTTAGTTTTTTTAGTTTTTTAGCTTTTTTATTAGTTTTTAGTTTTTTTTGTAGTTTTTGCCTTTTTTTAGTTTGACAACTTATTTTTATATACCATTCTGTAAATTTACCGCTAAGTGAACAACAGCTGGACTACGTTCATGTATCGGAAATGAAAGAATTCGCCAAACAGCTTCATTACTGCTTATGTATCTTCCAGCCTGATATTGTACGATTTCGTCGATATCTTTGATTTCAGGCTGCAAGCCAAAAACTGCCATGTCACTGCCTTTGTTGACGTATTTATATATGTATTTGATTGCCTTTACGGAGTTACAGTATTCAACGTTTATGTGTGCATTCAATGTTTTTGATAATAATGGGGAATATGGAACAACCCACTGGTTATCTACTTCGATGGTGGTACCGTTACGCTTCTTTATTATTGCTGTTTTACCGCCATCTTCAGTAGATCTTCTTCTATATTGTGGGTAACCATCATTGCCAGTAATTGTGTTGGATCCTAAAAGTCGAGGATATTGCTTTGTGCACCTTCCTTTGGCCATGCATGGTGAATTTTCGTTCAGTGCACCGCAAGGTCCATGTATCATATTTTTTACAATAATATCATGTAACCCCTTATCGACATTTTCATCAGGTATTTCAGCGGAAATCACGTCATCAATTTCGTTCGAAGTAATTTTTTTATGTAGCCAGATTAGTATATGTGCGTGTGGAAAACCTCGTTTTTGCCATTCCACTGAGTACATCCAGCATCGCACTGACCCAAACACTTCAAGTTTTACTATGTAGTTTATCAGTGATTTCAACTTTTGCCGGAAGACACGGGCCGTAATGTCATGTCTATGAACCGCCGATTGTCCTTGAAGTAAAAACTGCAGTATCTCGTCCCAAGATTGATTACATGTAAATGTAATAAATAAATCTGGACGACAATAGAGACGAACATACGCAATAGCATCTTGAGCATATTCATGCATATGACGGGGACTGCCAGCATATGACGAAGTTAAAATTGTTAATCTTTCAACGTTTGTGATATTACCGTCATTTATAACTGCATCTCGCAAATGAATGTATTGTTCAGAGTGGAGCTTGGTCTGATTCAGGCGGATATATAGCAAACGTTCTGATTCAATTTTAGCATACATATCAACGACGAATTGGTGAAACAATTTACGGCATTTTAAAATATAATTTTCTTCATCCTGCCGAATCATTAGTCTATAGGAATAATAATTCATTGCACTGCATTTCTTATTCATTTCTTTGTTAGTGGCTGGATTCATCAGTTTAATATTAAAGCGATAGCCGTCGGCTCCATCCCAAAAAATGATAGGATATTGTAGGGCATCGTAGCATCGATGAGTTTCAGCAATTCTTAACAACTGAGCGTTTCGCTTATGAAGAATATCTCGAGGTAAAAACTGATCACCGACCACAACGATTGCCACTTCGTCGATAGTTGGAGCATTGTATCTACGCACATGTTGGCCAGGAGGCGTTTTGTCAGCGGAAATAACAATTTTATGCGTATCAGTAGGCATCAAATCGATGGCTGTTTTGAACAGACGCACTAAATTATTATTTTCGTGGAAAAGATGTTGCAATTGGGAAACGATAGTCCTTTCAACGTTGAGAGAAATTTTGCAACGTGCATTCAATTCAGAATTTCTATCACTGATGAAGTACAATTGTAAAAATTTATGATTCTCGCCTGAGAATGGTAGAAGGGACCCTGCTCTATGATAAATTTGCCCTTTTACTTTGAAAGTAGACATAAATTGATCTGGATTTTCGATTTGGGCTCCAAACGACGTCATTTGGAAACATGAGTTATATTTTCTGATTTTTGACAAAAAACGCTTAGATTCTGACGTAGTTCCAGTAAGGAAAGTCTTCAATGGCTCTGGTGGTGCAGCCAATAGAGGAAGTTTAACTTTTCCTGAGGCGCAACACATTCCCATTGTTTCACCATTGAATTTCAAGGCCTTGCAATAGGAAAAAATTTTAGACATAGTCCCGATTTGAACACATCCACTCAAGCTATAATTATCGACTGGGCTGTACCTGAATGCCAGGCGATAACTTTCAGGTTGCTCTGATTCCTCGGCACGCTTTCTTTTGACATTATCTTTTGAATCCGCAAGCCTGTTTTCACGTTGCTCTTGTGATTCCTCGGCACGCTTTCTGTTCTTACCTTCTCTATCAGCCGCAAGCCTGTTTTCTCGCTGTTCTTGTGATTCCTCGGCACGCTTTCTTCTCTTACTTTCTCTATCAGCCGCAAGCCTGTTTTCTTGCTGTTCTTGAGATTCCTCGGCACGCTTTCTTTTCTTACTTTCTCTATCAGCCGCAAGTTTTTTGGCATAGACTCTTTGAGTAGCTCTTTGAGCACTTTCAACATAATTATTCCAAGTAGACATCTTATAATTTTCACTAATTCGTGACGAGTTGAAGTCACGCGTTGAATAGCAGGAACCTAACAAAAAACAAAACTAATTCTAAAATATTCAGGTAATTTTCTATTTTGAAATAAAAACTAAAAATTATTGCTCAGACAACATAAATATTTTTGATGTTTACATAATAGCTAGATTCGGTCGTTATTTGTGTCCCGGTGTCCCTGTCTGTAATTTCTCTTTGAGTGTCCCGGTCGTCATTTATATTCCCTGTTTCCTGGTGTCCTGGTCGTCATTTGTGTCCCGGTGTTCCGGTCTGTAATTTAATCAGTTGACAAACATGACGTCGTCATAAAAAAAATGACGACAACTAACTTCATGACGACATACAGCTCAATCCTAATGACGTCAGTCGACAGACAGACAAACAACTTATTTTTTTATATATAGATGTGCCGGTGTCCCGGTCGTCATTTGTGTCCCGATGTCCCGGTCTGTAATTTCGTCAGTCGAAAACATCACGTCAGTCGACACAGAAACATGACGTCACCTGACAGATCCACAGACAGACAACTTATTTTTATATATATAGATAGATAGATATATATATACATATATATATATATTTTTTCTTTTTAGTTTTTTTGTAGTTTTTACCTTTTTTAGTTTTTTTCTTCTTTTGTATTAATGCTAAAGCCAAGGTTCAAACCTGGAGCCTCTCGGACCTAGAACCTGAAACATAACGCTTTACCAACTCAGCTACTTCGGCTTGAATACTTTCGTTTTGAGCAGCTTCCTCGGGTGTTGCCATTGTAGGTTCTTCAGTCATTTTACAATTAGAAATTCCTCTTTCAACGGTCTTCTTACAATTAAAAATTTGTCTTTGAACGATATTCTTAAATACCTGTGTCCTGGTCGTCATTTATATTCCCTGTGTCCTGGTCGTCATTTGTGTCCCGGTATCCCAGTCTGTAATTTCTCTTTGAGTGTCCCGGTCGTTATTTCTATTCCCTCTGTCACGGTCGTCATTTGTGTCCCGGTCTGTAATTTCTCTTTGAGTGTTTTTTCTTTTTAGTATTTTTTAGTTTTTTACATTTTTTCTTTTTTCAGTTTTCTTTTTTTTTCTTTATTTTTCAGCTTCACTATGAAATACATATCGCCGAACCTTTGTTTTTTTTTAACTAAAATCTGGTAGGCATTGATGACCTTATCCAAGTCAAAATCCCAAACCCAATCCTCATCGCTATCATTTTCAGTTTTGATATGTTTTGACTCTCGCTGTCCAGGTGGATCTTCATCTAACTGCGCGGTTTTGCGTTCTTTAGCCTCAAGCCTGTTTCCTTGCTGTTCTTTTGATTCCTCGGCACGCTTTCTTTTCTGACTTTCTCTATCAGCAGCAAGTTTTTTGGCATAGACTCTTTGAGCATCTTCATCGGCTTTTGCCATTGTAAGTTCATCAGTCATTTTAAACTTAAACATTAATAGATTTTTACGTGAGCATATATGTCTTAAATATCTTTAATGACGTCACCGTCATAGCAAAAATGACGACAACTAACTTCATGACGTCAGTCGACACAGAAACATGACGTCAGCTGGCCGACAGACACACAGACAGACAACCTTTTTTTATATATATAGATATAGATAGATATAATTCGGCTTCAGTAAAGTGAAAATGACGCAGTATCCTTAGACTTTTACAATTAGGTGAGGGGGAAGGGGGCAGTACCCAAACCCTTGTTTGGTGTGATTCTTTTTCCTATTTTAGTTTGATTTGAACGTTCAATTTAAGCTTTAGTCGTCTTAATATTTTTATTTTCAACATTAAAGTTTCAAAGTTCAACATAACCCTGAATATTCGCTGAAAGTAGTCACAACTACTTTCATTAGTCATTTCAGCAGTCATTACTACATTAGTAAATAATATAGATCAGTAATTGAATGAGGCTTTAACCCTACTCATCCACACAATTACATAGCTCAGACAGCATAGCCATACACAATCAACCATAAAGAATGATCCATGGACAGGCAGTCGTGTCGTAAGTAAGTATAAGTCGTCATTTACCAAATATTTAAAACAGTAAAAAAAACAACAAATAATTCAGAGGCAACAACCCAACACAAGGGCTCATTAGGAGAATACACACTTGCCTATAGGATTTCGGTATGTATTTTTTTTTTCGAAAACAGCTCCATATTTTTTCGGAAAAATAGGCATTATGGGAATATTCTGGCCTAAGAAAAAAACGATTTAAATAGGTCATAAGCTTGAACAATTCGTTTAGAGCTTTTTTTTGAAAAAATTATTTATGTAACGTCATTTTTCTATACATCAGTATTGCAATGACGCTGTCACACTTATGTGGAAAATTGACAATTTTCATGTATAAAGAAGTTTATATTAAAGTGCTTAAAGGGCCAAAAAAACTGTAATTGCAAAAATATTTGCATATATTTTGACAAGGGATTACAACATTCAGAAACCATAACAAAGAAAACAAAATTTGAGCCTTAGTAGAAATCTTTGTTAGAAATTGGACTTGCAGTAACAATCGAATATTTGTGAATAGACCCCAGTACGAAAAGACATTAAATTACGTAAACAGCAAAAAACTGGTAGTTGCACAAATAATTGTATATATTTTAACAAGAGATTAAAACAATTCAAATCCTTAAAAAAGAAAACCAAAAGTTTGAAGTTTAGTACAAATCGTTGTTAGAAAAATATCAATACCGAATTTCTTTTCCTATAAGAATAAGCAATGTGTTTTTAAGACATCAAAACAAGTTGAAGAAATTTTTAAGTTCAGTTCAGAATCACTAAACTTATCATGTAAACTACAGAAATATTTACGGTGCCTGAGCAATAATTTTAATGTTTTAATTCAAACTAAAAAATATCAGAAAACTAGCTGTTGGTGGGGGTGCTTCGCACCCCCGCGCGCGTAACTCCTTACGACATATTAGTTACGCGCCATTGTAGTTGTGTCCCATCTGTGAATATAGATAGATATATATATATGTTTTTAACTACGTAGAACTTGTGAATATACAACATTCTTCGCTTTCCCATTGTCTGTGCGTATACAAAGCCTTATATACTTATAATGATGTCATATGCAAATCCTCTTTTTACAAACAAACATGCATACATACAACTTATTTTTATATAGAAAGATAGATAGAAATATACATATACATTATAAATTAACTAAGTAAATCGCTGTCCCATTGTCTGTGCATATAAATGAATTGTCAGGTTTACCGACACTCGAACATGCAACATACATTAGTCCTATAAGATCTATACCGCATTTTTCTAATGATTGCCCTTGAGCTTTGTTGATGGTGATTGCAAATGCGAATCGAATTGGGAATTGCAATCTTTTAAATTGAAAAGGCAGATCCGTTGGAATCATTGGAATGCGAGGAATAAGAACAGCCCCACCCTCTAAAGGCCCTGTCAAGATTGTTGCCTCTATTACATTTTCCATTGCTTTTTTTTTAAGGCAAGTCGCTTGCCATTGCACAGCTTTGGTGGGTTAATATATCCTAATAGTATTATTGGTAAGACTATTTGTAGTTGTAGCACGTCTGGTTGAAACCCTGGAAGATCCAGGGAATTTAAAAATTCAGATGGGTAATTAACCGCTTCATTTGGTTCCGGAACTGTGTCGACTGACTTGTAAATTACTTCCTGGTCTCGAAACTTGGTCAAAATAATATTGTTGATTTCGTGGACGTCTTTATTCTTGGCTGCCAATATAGCTCGTTCACTGAGCCATTTATGATTTTTATTATTGGTCAGAATATTCGAAATACCTTTTCAACCAATTCATTTTTGGACGTCACTAAATTACAGAATTCAGCAGGCAGTTGTATACGTCCTGAAATTGAGTCTACTGGGAGCTTTCCGTTTCCAATCACCAGCAATTGATCTGAAAATATTCCACCAGAGTTATCGTTTTGCAATCGGACACGCATATTTATAGTTAATTTTAATGTCTTTACATGTGCACATAAAATAGAATTTTTCAGGCAAGCATTCATTTCGTTCGCAGGGGTTGATTTAGGTATTATAGGTAATGTTTGCCTGAAATGTCCCGCAAGCAATATTAATGTGCTGCTAAATGGTTTCGAATTTCCTCGCAAATCTCGTAATGATTGCTCCAGAGCCTCGAGTGATTTTTTGTGTGCCATTGTGCACTCGTCCCAAATAATAAGTTTGCATTGCTGCAATACTTTACCCACCCCAGATGATTTGGAAATATTGCACGTTTCTGTAGAATGCAAATTCAGAGGCAATTTCAAAGCGGAATGAGCAGTTCTTCCACCAGGCAGCGGTTATTGCGGTTATTCCGGACGACACAATCGCTAACGCTATGTCATTGTTTGATCGAATTGATGCCAGAATCAATTTTATTACAAACGTTTTACCAGTACCTCCTGGCGCATCCAAAAAGAAGATTTCTCCAACGTTGTTATCTACACATTGCATTATCTTATCATAAATGTCTTTTTGCCCTTGCCCAGGGAGTTTTGGGGTTTTTGTCAGCTCTTCAGGCATAGAAATTTGAACCTTCGGACTTTTTTCAACAAACTTGATATCTCAAAATTTCCATCAGACACATTTGAGGAAAAGAGGGTGGGTGGGCTAGTTTCATTTCGGTTGCTTTGAATCTTAAAAATTGCACTGGAACTTTTGAAACCTAATCGAATGAGCCTCCTCTGAAGTTTATATGACCTTCCTCTTCCGTATGAAGTGTTTCAGAGGAAAAATATAGAAAGAATAAGAATACTAAGAATAAAACATTGAAGCCGTACTACCTTCACTATAGGCAATGCTACAAGGTTACCTCTGATTATATAATGCTAAGGGTAAAGCTATGTCTCTTTGGAAAATAAGGTACATTTTAAGCATTAATTCGTGTATCCGAGGACAAATTGCATACGAAATTTGGTAATTTGTATTCAAGTATGAGGGATAAAAACAAATGATTGCAGTCTCTCGACACTTCCAAAAAACAGAAAAAAAATGGTACTAGTCGTTTAGTATAAATTGTTGGTAAAAATTTCTGCTTTACATTGAAGGGATTAAAGTTGTATAATCATAACAATTAAAAAAAAACACTACTAAATGCTTCTTAATTTTATTTTGTTTAAAATTGTTCACTAAAATCTATTATAGTTTATATTTCGGAAAAGTTTTTTTTTTTCATTTTAATGAAAATAAAGACCCATATTGAAAATTTAAATGACCAGAAATTAGCATGCATATTGGCCGAGCTTATGCCCACTCCAGTCCCCACTGTTTGACTAACCATTTTATGATATAATAATACGAAAAAAATAGCCAGTTGGCTATTTCAAGGATTTTTTCTTTAAACTGCCCTTCAAAAAAGTTGGAAAGCAAACTTTACTCTTTAAACCAAACACAACTAAATCATATATCTTCTATATATATAAAAATAAGTTGTCTGTCTGTCTGTGGATCAGGTGACGTCTTCGCGCCACCCCAACAGCTAGTATATATATATATATATATATATATATATATATATATATATATATATATATATATATATATATATATATATATATATATATATATATATATATATATATATCTATATATATAAAAATAAGTTGTCTGTCCGTTACGTTGCTTGAATAATCAAATATCTTTGAAAAGACTTCAGTATTAAAAGAGATTGAATTTCTTAAAGAGTAAAAAACTGGGAACTTCAAAAATCTATCTATGTATCTATCTATATATATAAAAATAAGTTGTCTGTCCGTTACGTTGCTTGAATAATCAAATATCTTTGAAAAGACTGCAGTATTAAAAGAGATTGAATTTCTTAAAGAGTAAAAAACTGGGAACTTCAAAAATCTATCTATGTATCTATCTTCTATATATATAAAAATAAGTTGTCTGTCCGTTACGTTGCTTGAATAATCAAATATCTTTGAAAAGACTGCAGTATTAAAAGAGATTGAATTTCTTAAAGAGTAAAAAACTGGGAACTTCAAAAATCTATCTATGTATCTATCTATATATATAAAAATAAGTTGTCTGCCCGTTACGTTGCTTGAATAATCAAATATCTTTGAAAAGACTGCAGTATTAAAAGAGATTGAATTTCTTAAAGAGTAAAAAACTGGGAACTTCAAAAATCTATCTATGTATCTATCTTCTATATATATAAAAATAAGTTGTCTGTCCGTTACGTTGCTTGAATAATCAAATATCTTTGAAAAGACTGCAGTATTAAAAGAGATTGAATTTCTTAAAGAGTAAAAAACTGGGAACTTCAAAAATCTATCTATGTATCTATCTATCTATATAAAAATAAGTTGTCTGTCCGTTACGTTGCTTGAATAATCAAATATCTTTGAAAAGACTGCAGTATTAAAAGAGATTGAATTTCTTAAAGAGTAAAAAACTGGGAACTTCAAAAATCTATCTATGTATCTATCTATATATATAAAAATAAGTTGTCTGTCCGTTACGTTGCTTGAATAATCAAATATCTTTGAAAAGACTGCAGTATTAAAAGAGATTGAATTTCTTAAAGAGTAAAAAACTGGGAACTTCAAAAATCTATCTATGTATCTATCTATCTATATAAAAATAAGTTGTCTGTCCGTTACGTTGCTTGAATAATCAAATATCTTGAAAAGACTGCAGTATTAAAAGAGATTGAATTTCTTAAAGAGTAAAAAACTGGGAACTTCAAAAGATCTATCTATGTATCTATCTATATATATAAAAATAAGTTGTCTGTCCGTTACGTTGCTTGAATAATCAAATATCTTTGAAAAGACTGCAGTATTAAAAGAGATTGAATTTCTTAAAGAGTAAAAAACTGGGAACTTCAAAAATCTATCTATGTATCTATCTATCTATATATATAAAAATAAGTTGTCTGTCCGTTACGTTGCTTGAATAATCAAATATCTTTGAAAAGACTGCAGTATTAAAAGAGATTGAATTTCTTAAAGAGTAAAAACTGGGAACTTAAAAAATCTATCTATGTATCTATCTATCTATATATATATAAATAAGTTGTCTGTCCGTTACGTTGCTTGAATAATCAAATATCTTTGAAAAGATATATATATATATATATATATATATATATATATATATATATATATATATATATATATATATATATATATATATATATATATATATATATATATATATATATATATATTATATATATATATATATCACCATCAACAAAGCTCAAGGGCAATCATTAGAATCATGAGGTATAGATCTGAATACAGATTGTTTTCCCATGGACCATTATATGTTGCATGTTCAAGAGTCGGTAAACCTGACAATCTATTTATATGCAAAGACAATGGGACAGCAAAAAATGTTGTATATTCGCAAGTTCTACGTAGTTAAAAACCATATATATATATATATATATATATATTATATATATATATATATATATATATATATATAATATATATATATATATATATATATATATATATATATATATATATATATATATATATATATATTCAAACTGCAGTATTTTTGTCCGTTACGTTGCTTGAATAATCAAATATCTTTGATAAGACTGCAGTATTAAAAGAGATTGAATTTCTTAAAGAGTAAAAAAACTGGGAACTTCAAAAATCTATCTATCTATCTATCTATCTTCTATATATATAAAAATAAGTTGTCTGTCCGTTACGTTGCTTGAATAATCAAATATCTTTGAAAAGACAACAGTATTAAAAGAGATTGATTTTCTTAAAGAGTAAAAAAACTGGTAACTTCAAAAATCTATCTATCTATCTATCTATATATATAAAAATAAGTTGTCTGTCCGTTACGTTGCTTGAATAATCAAATATCTTTGAAAAGACTTCAGTATTAAAAGAGATTGAATTTCTTATATATATATATAATATATATATATATATATATATATATATATATATATATATATATATATATATATATATATATATATATATATATATATATATATATATATATATATATATATATATATATACGCGCGCGGGGGGCTTGGGGGGGGGGGGGCGCGAAGCGCCCCCACGAACGATATCTTAAATACCTGTGTCCTGGTCGTCATTTTTATTCCCTGTGTCCCGGTCGTCATTTGTGTCCCGGTGTCCAGTCTGTAATTTCTCTTGAGTGTCCCGGTCGTTATTTATATTCCTCTGTCCCCGGTCGTCATTTGTGTCCCGGTCTGTAATTTCTCTTTGAGTGTTTATTCTTTTTAGTATTTTTTAGTTTTTACATTTTTTTTTTCAGTTTTCTTTTTCTTCTTTATTTTTCACCTTCACTATGAAATACATATCGCCGAACCTTTGTTTTTTTAACTAAAATCTGGTAGGCATTGATGACCTTATCCAAGTCAAAATCCCAAACCCAATCATCATCGCTATCATTTTCAGTTTTG